>NC_053024.1:480105018-480200506 GCF_003073215.2 Triticum urartu
AATTCCCAGGCGCTGAAAAAAAACATACGCGGGCCGAAACAGGAACTGGCCCAACAGCAGGAAAGGAAAAGTGGGGCGCTGCGGGTGTGGCTTCACCTAGTGGGCCTTGGCCCGGTTCGGTGGGAGGAGGGCCCCAGGCAGGTGGGGATGGGCCCTAGAGGCCCACGCGCTGGTGGGCTCATCCCGCTCCTCGATCTCGCCTGGATCGAGCAAGGCAGGGGCGGCGCTGTGGCTCCAGCGGGGTAGGACGCCGGCGGACGGCGGGGACGGGGCGGATCCGGCAGGTGGGCGATGGGGCAACCGGATCCGGGGACGGCCGGCCCGTTTCCAGCGACGGCGAGGCCGGCCGGCGATGGGGAGGCGAGGTTGAGGAAGCTCCAAGTGATGGCGTCTCCCTGCTATGGCAAGTCATAGAGAGAGGTGTAAGGGGAAGAGAGAGAAAAGTCCGGAGAGAAGAGAGGTAGGGTGCGGGGACGCCTGGTGGTGCTTGCTCCGGCGAGCTCTGTCGCAGAGGCGGCGGGGTCCAGGTGGTTGAGGCCGCCGGCAACGAGGGAAAAGCAACTCTGCTCCCGATCCATCCTGGATCAAGGTACATGACAAGGGGATGGGGCGCTCAGGACTGCTGCTGATGCTCTGCGGCACGCGAACGCGAGGAGCTGCTGGCGTTGAACGACTCCGGGAGCGTGAAGTCGAGGTGGACAGGGACTGCTGCTGCCGCGGCTTGCAGTTTGTTCGGCGAGGGGATCGAGGAACGAAGCGCGATGGTTGGTCGGACACGGAAAACAGAGAAGAGACAGTGCGGTGGCGGCGACTAGGAGGATCCCTAGGGATTAGGGATTGGTCTATATGTAGTAAGTGGATTTTTGGATAGCGGCATTTGGTCCCTCCGATCTTAATCGGACGGACGGAAAAAAATAGGCTAGGGAGCCCATATAAGAAAACGGTGACGTTTTGTAGATGTTTGGGGATGATCCGGACGCAACGGTGGTGACACCTCGGGTCAGGTCCAGGACAACTTTCAGACGCTCACGTGAGGGGTTCGATGCACTGTGCAAAGAGGGTTTCGGACCGTGCGGTCGCATCGGACAACTCCGGAAGCGAAGAGGGGAAGGAGGATGGACTAGGTGGGCTGTGGCGAGACTGCGAGGGGGAGAAGAGAGAGAGAGGGCCCGGCATCTGTTTCCGGAGACCGAAAACGTCCGACGTTAGACCGGCTATAATGCCGCTATAGTTATCCGTTGGGGCATCAAACGATCTCCGCGTGCGATGAAACTTGACAGGCGGTCTATCTACACTATAATAAGACCACACGTCAACTCTCATCACATTCCGAGAACATTTTTCGGCCACTTATAAAATTATATTTCGGACATGCCGCGGGCGCGTGCAAGTGTGTCTGGACTCAGAACGGACAACGGATGGAACGAGGAGGCCTGGACAGATGCAAGTTTTGAAAACATGATGATGCAATGCACATGATGACATGGCAAGATGCAACACGCAAGCAAAGTCAAAGCAACAACAGCGAATAACTGGATGACACCTGGCACATCGGTCTTGGGGCGTTACAACACTCCACCACTATGAGAGGATCTCGTCCCGAGATCTAGAATGGCACCGGAGGGAGAACGGAAGAGAAAGAGAAGAGGTAAGACTAAGTTGCTTCTTTGACAAACGAGTGAAACCAAAGAACCTTGAAAGGGTTAAGCCATTTGAGAAAAGAATACAACGAAGATGAACTAGGTCGAAAACACTCCGTTAGAAAAGAGGAAGAAAGAACATTGCGAAAAAGCCTTGAGGTTGAAGGGCAAGATATATATTGAAACCACTCCGGTTAAAACAAGATAGAGAAAGATTAAGAATGATATAATTTGAGCAGCACTTCTTCTGAGAAGGGAGGCAAAACTTGGCAGAATGGGAAAAATTCGAAAAGCAGGCACGACACTCCGGTTAAAAGGATAAGGACGAAAAGAACACGATCCTGACAAAACAAGAAGATGGGTTGCAGAGAGCAACATCACAAAGCCTCCGGAACAAAATTAAGAATCGAATGGAATGAACGAAGGAAAACAAGATCTTGAGGGAGCACGCTTACCACAATTGCTAGAATGGGATTGTTGGAAAACCAACAACGAAAAGAATAAGGTTGATATGGTCTTATGGAGTACATCTCAAATCATGAGGTGACAACTGGCACTCACGGAAAAAGAATTGGATTGATATGAACCAATTGACGAGAAAGTAATTTCACCGGGAAGGATAGATGAAGAACTTGGATCATATATTATCCCCATAAATAGCAACAATGCTTAGGGAAGGCTTGTGGTGAAATATAGCCCAAGATAGCTCCAACAACGAGATTGATGGATTTAAAATATCCCAATCTTGACAGCATGTGAATCATGAAAACATGAACTCAAATTATCAAAATGACATAATACCACCTCCAAAGATACGTTGACAGAAATGCACTCCGGATTACAATAAGAAGAAAACTTGAGCTTCTTAGCAAAGAATGTCGATGAACACTTCGAGAAGGAATTAAATCCTTGATGAATCATCATGTAGGACATCCATGAGGAACTCCGGTAAACAAAAGATAATGAAAAGAAAGAGAAGTTGAAAACACAAGGTGAAACCTTGTAATTATTTAGATGGATCTCCGTGATAATTAGAGCTTGGAACTCCAGAAAAGAAAGATGAACAAATAAAATCAAGAATTTGATGAGCCTCCGGAATAAAGAATTAAATTCACTCGATGAAACAAGAATAAGAATTACATTATGCTTATCCTTCACCAATTTAAATTGATGACAAGCAACGGATTGCAAACAACTTATTCTTGTTGGAAGGTTTTAGAGACATATGGCGCAAACTTGAGAAAGTCTTCAACGATCTAACGGTAGAATTTGGAAAGCACGAATGCATAGATATGATACACGAAGGAAGAAAACTCTTGAACGAACCACCGCAAGAATTGAAAATGAACGAAGAAAAATGGATAAATCACCGGAAAAGAATTAGAGAACGAATGAAAATACTTGAGGGAAATTAGATCCATGAGAACAAAAGATCATGGGCTGATTAGAAAATATACTTGAATGATGCATCAGTATAATTGGAGAATGATAACTGGAAGCCGAGAATGAATAATCCCGAAATGATGGCCTCCAGATAATCAAACTTAGCAGAATCTTGAATTGCTCCGGATAGGTGAAAAGAATTCCCACAATCAAAACAATTATGAGAGGATGGCAACAAGCTAGAATGAAGAATCTCTGAGAGAACGGATAAAATATGGAGGTAAAACTCTTCTTCGGCCTTAAAAATATGAGAATGTCGATGAGAAACACCATCAAGAATCGTTGAGGCACACCGGAAGAATCAAAAGCGAAGAGATTTAGCCAATGATGAAAAGAATTTAACCGATCTTGGGGAAATGCATTTGACTGATGATAAATCATTCTTACTTCAAACTTTGACAAGAAATTTGAGGGTATCTCCGGGAAAAATAAGAAGAGTCAGGTAAGATCCTGGGAAAAGACCTGTGGGTTAGGGCCCACTCAAGAGAAACACCGTTGAAATGATTTAAAAGAGAGGTTGCACCGGTTGAATTAAATGGCTAGAATGAGATAACTATCTCGAAAGAGCTTGAAAGGATTACGAAATCAGAGTGGAAACACGAATCTTCTGAGATATCTTGAGCACTCCGGAACTATAGAATAGCGAGAAGTGAAAGAATATGAGGAGCACCGGCATGATAGCGTATTCTAAACGAGGAGAAAGATATGATCAATAACGCTTGAATTTAAACCGCCGGAGAAGAAAAAAATGAGTAAAGGGTGACGAACTTGAAGCTCCGTTAGAATCTTCATGAGAATCACCGGATATGAACATTGATGGTAAAGAATGGAGAGACTTCACACCAATAAGATGGTACTTGATTAAGAAATCTTATTCCTCGAAGAAAGAGGGTGGGAGGGTGGGAAAAACAAAGGCAACTTGGAGACGGATGAAACAAACACCGTTGAGAAGAACTGATCATTGATCTTGCGGAAGTTGAAATGATCGTATCCACTTGAAGAGAAGCACACCGGTTAAAAAAAGATTGACATGACAATCTCGATTATCAAGGAAGGATTTAGTATCCACATCGGAGTATGTGAACACCACTTAGACAAGGGATGGAATCAACATTTGACTTTGAAGCAACTCGAATACCACAACTAAAAAAACAAAAAAAGGATTGGCTTGCAGAATAAGCCAGAACAAACATATGATAGAGATTTCGTCCGAAGTTTTCGTGGTGGGGCCTACACGGGCTCGATCGTACAGCACCATCATGTACAAGGCAGTGCACATGACATACGAAGCGTCCCCGAGTCGGCATAGCCAAGGACTCTTTAAGACACAACGAGACCACTGTAAAACCGACCGTGAATAGGCGGACCACTAGACGTCGAACCCCAATTTCATATCATACATCTGTCGGAAAGATATCCTAAGAGCTACTTGAATTCCCACTTATGAAACTCCTGAAAATTTTCCGGTTATGCAATCAGGTGTTGGGGATACAGGGGAAGCATAATATCTCACCCAAACTAGCAAATCCTACATCCAGCTGTATCCATCCTTCAACACATAACCAAGAAACCTTCGGAAATCATCTACCTCAACCTTCGAAAAGCATCCGTTATACAAGTTATGGCAATACTCCCGAACTCCCGCCCCAGTACTGGGTGGCGTCGAGGTTATCTCACCAACGAACTGCATAAAAGAGATTTTCGATGTCGGCGTACTAAACTCAGGTATTCCAGAAGTGCAACGATAAAATTATGACGACAACACCTCAGAGCTCAACTCCCCGGGACACTTCCACAAAACCCCTGACAGGAGGCACCAAGACAATGTTCTCGTCACAAAACCATCGAAACGATTCCAGGATACCCGCGTGATCCTAAATTTTTTTTAGTGAAATTTGAGAAGAGAAGAGTCAAAACTCTACGTCAGGATGCCTTACCAGAGCGATGAGGAGACTGGGAAGTAAAAAGAATTCCTAAACTCTCCGATATATAATTCCTAAATGACTCAAAACATTTTTTTCTAGACACAACTCGGCCACTAGAAACAATCAAGCAATGGGGCTCCTAAGGTCGGGGAAGGCTCTGATTACCAACTTGTAACACCCTTGATGCGACTATAGCTCCCACGTGTCGAGGCACGACTTAGAGACATAATCGCATTGAAGGCATAAGTCGCAAGTTAGGCAATCTTCACAACATCCCATGTAATATGAAAATAAAAAGGGAGATAACATAGTTGGCTTACACTCGCCACGTCAATCAAGTGCATAAATAACATTACATCATCCAAACACTCATGGCCCGACTACGGCGCCAAAATAAAAGAGAACCCAACATGCGACTCGGTCCCATTCACCCCCAACTGGGCACCACTACTGATCATCGGGAAAGGAAACATAGTAACGTTGAGAGTCTTCGTCGAACTCCCACTTGAGCTCGTACGCGTCTCCTGGAGCGGAATCATCAGGCCCTGCATCTGGTGTAATAGTAATCTGTGAGCCACAGGGACTCAGCAATCTCGCACCCTCGCGATCAAGACTATTTAAGCTTAAAGGTATGGCAAGGTAAATATAGGTGGAGCTGCAGCAAGCGACTAGCAAGTATGGTGGCTACTTATTCGCAAAGGAGAGCGAGAAGAGGAGGCAAAGCACGAGCGAGAAACTAGAGAACAACCTGCGCAAACATTACTCCAACACCGTGTCCACTTCCCGGACTCCGCCGAGAAGAGGCCATCACGGTAACACTCTCAGTTGATTCATTTTAAATAAGTTAAGGTTCAAGTTATCTACAACCGGACATTAACAAATTCCCATCTACCCATAACCGCGGGCACGGCTTTCGAAAGTTCAATCCCTGCAGGGGAGTCCCAACTTAGCCCATGACAAGCTCTCACGGTCAACGAAGGAATAGACCTCCTCCCAAGACGTTCCGGTCAGACACGGTATCTCGGTAACTCAAGACACTTCGACAGGTTAAAACAAGACCAGCAACACCGCCCGAATGTGCTGACAAATCCCGATAGGAGCTGCACATATCTCGTTCTCAGGGCACACTCAGATGAGACTAGCTACGAGTAAAACCAACCCTCAAGTTTCCCCGAGGTGGCCCCGCAGGCAGCTCAGTTCGGACCAACACTCAGAGGAGCACTGGCCCGGGGGGGGGGGTTAAAATAAGATGACCCTTGAGTCTGCAGAACCCAAGGGAAAGAAAAGGCTAGGTGGAAAATGGTAAAACCAAGGTTGGGCATTGCTGGAAAAGCTTTAATCAAGGCGAACTATCAAGGGGTTCCCATTATAACCCAACCGTGTAAGGAACGCAAAATCCGGGAACATAACACCGATATGACGGAAACTAGGGCGGCAAGAGTGGAACAAAAAACTAGGCGAGAGGCCGAGCCTTCCACCCTTTACCAAGTATATAGATGCATTAAGATAACAAGGCAGTATAATGATATCCCAACAAGTAAATAAATGTTCCAACAAGGAACGGCCTCCAATCTTCACCTGCAACTAGCAACGTTATAAGAGGGGCTAAGCAAAGCGGTAACATAGCCAAACAACGGTTTGCTAGGACAAGGTGGGTTAGAGGCTTGATTCAACAATATGGGAGGCATGACAAGCAAGTGGTAGGTATCGCAGCATAGGCATAGCAAAAGAGCGAGCATCTAGCAAAGCAAAGATAGTAGTGATTTCGAGGGTATGATCATCTTGCCTGAGATCCCGCAAGGAAGAAGAACGAGTCCATGAAGAAGACAAACGGACGTAGACGAACGGATCCTCACAAACGCGACGTTACTGGAACCAACCCGAAGAAGAAAACACCGGAAAAGAAGCACACAACATAGTAAACAAACCAACACATAATCATGGCATGATGCACAAACAAGTATGATGCATGTCCGGTTTAATGAGGCATGGCATGGCAAAGTGCAACAAACAATACTACAAGTTAAGTGGAGCTCAATATGCTATGTACCCAACAATATTAAATGTTGTTAAACATGGCAAGAAGTGAAGCAAAGCAAAACTACCTATCTAGTCAAGTTTAAATGAGGCCGGAACAACAAAACAACAAGTCCAGAAAATCCTCATGTCCATATTTTAGATTTGGTACTGTTCTGTCCTAAAGCATATTTTAGAGTTGTTAAACATGCAAAGTAAAACCACCATGTTAAACTAGGCATTTTTTCTACCCCATTTACATATAAAGTTTATTAAATTCCGAGTTACGGTTATTTAGTTGTGAATTAAATCATTTTAACATGGCATAGGAGCAAATTTAATCAAACAACATTTTAAACATTTAAACATGGTTGAAAATGACATATTTTGAAAGTTTATGAAATTCTAAGCATTTTACATATTTAAAGTTTTTACATATGATGCACGGATTGAGAGTTACGATATGCATGGACTAGAGCGACGAAACTGAAAATCTGTTTTACTGGATTAATTAGCAAATTCCCAGGCGCTGAAAAAAAACATACGCGGGCCGAAACAGGAACTGGCCCAACAGCAGGAAAGGAAAAGTGGGGCGCTGCGGGTGTGGCTTCACCTAGTGGGCCTTGGCCCGGTTCGGTGGGAGGAGGGCCCCAGGCAGGTGGGGATGGGCCCTAGAGGCCCACGCGCTGGTGGGCTCATCCCGCTCCTCGATCTCGCCTGGATCGAGCAAGGCAGGGGCGGCGCTGTGGCTCCAGCGGGGTAGGACGCCGGCGGACGGGCGGGGACGGGGCGGATCCGGCAGGTGGGCGATGGGGCAACCGGATCCGGAACGGCCGGCCGTTTCCAGCGAGGCGAGGCCGGCCGGCGATGGGGAGGCGAGGTTGAGGAAGCTCCAAGTGATGGCGTCTCCCTGCTATGGCGAAGTCATAGAGAGAGGTGTAAGGGGAAGAGAGAGAAAGGCCGGAGAGAAGAGAGGTAGGGTGCGGGGACGCCTGGGGTGCGAGCTCGCGCGGCGGAGAGAGTGTAAGTGAAGAGAGAGAAAAGGCCGGAGAGAAGAGGTTGTGGGACGCCTGGTGGTGCTTGCTCCGGCGAGCTCTGTCGCAGAGGCGGCGGGTCCAGGTGTTGAGGCCGCCGGCGACGAGCGAAAAGCAACTCTGCTCCCGATCCATCCTGGATCGAGGTACAGACTGAGGGGATGGGGCGCTCAGGACTGCTGCTGATGCTCTGCGGCGCGCGAACGCGAGGAGCTGCTGGCGTTGAACGACTCCGGGAGCGTGAAGTCGAGGTGGACAGGGACTGCTGCTGCCGCGGCTTGCAGTTTGTTCGCGAGGGGATCGAGGAACGAAGCGCGATGGTTGGTCGGACACGGAAAACAGAGAAGAGACAGTGCGGTGGCGGCGGCTAGGAGGATCCCTAGGGATTAGGGATTGGTCTGTACTGTATGTATAAAGGTGGATTTTTGGATAGGTTTGGTCCCTCCGATCTTAATCGCGACGGACGGAAAAAATAGGCTAGGGAGCCATATAAGAAAACGGTGACGTTTTGTAGATGTTTGGGGATGATCCGGACACAACGGTGGCGACACCTCGGGTCGGGTCCGAGGACAACTTTCGGATCTCACGTGAGGGGTTCGATGCACTGTGCAGAGAGGGTTTCGGACCGTGCGGTCGCATCGGACAACTCCGGAAGCGAAGAGGGGAAGGAGGATGGACTAGGTGGGCTGTGGCGAGACTGCGAGGGGGAGAGAGAGAGAGGGCCCGGCATCTGTTTCCGGAGACCGAAAACGTCCGACGTTAGACCGGCTATAATGCCGCTATAGTTATCCGTTGGGGCATCAAACGATCTCCGAATGCGATGAAACTTGACAGGCGGTCTATCTACACTATAATAAGACCACACGTCAACTCTCATCCCATTCCGAGAACATTTTCCGGCCACTTATAAAATAATATTTCGGACATGCCGCGGGGCGCGTGCAAGTGTGTCTGGACTCAGAACGGACAACGGAATGGAACGAGGAGGCCGGGACAGATGCAAGTTTTGAAAACATGATGATGCAATGCACATGATGACATGGCAAGAAGATGCAACACGCAAGCAAAGACAAAGCAACAACAGCGAATAACTGAGACGACCTGGCACATCGAGCTCGGGCGTTCACTTCTAGAATAATCCAGATGATCGAAGATGATTGGTTTTGACAACCAGTGGCGGGACCCCTTTGGGATAGGCCATGTGGTGCGTACCTTTATGGGCGCCGCACATTTTGTTATGTGAAGTAAGTTTACTGTTTTTACTTCTTGTGGGAAATTCTTTTGTTTCCTGGTGCTCTGCTTTTGGGGTTCGTCCTTGTCTTCGCTTGGTGTGTCGAGCCCCTTGTGTTCGGCGTTGAGTCTGCCGGATTGTTTGAAAACCCAACAATCTTTGTGGGTATGGTTAGCAGGCTTTCCGGGAGTACTGTGTATTTGACATATCCTGTCCAAGATTTTGTTTAGGTTGGATAAATCATCTGTGTTATCCTGGAGGGGCAGCTTTTTCTGATTCTGCCGCGAGTTTTTAAATCCGGCGTTGACTGCCGTGCTCTTCGGACTTTTTTCCTTAGTCCGGCGATGGTCCTTATTGTGTCACTGTTTTCCGTTTCCATCCCTAGTTTCGGATGTACTTGGGTCGCTGGTGCTACATCTTGCCAACCAGCTGTCCTCTCCTGCGCAAAAGCGGGTCATGAGGCTTGTTAGTGCGGCCATTGTTTTTGGCTTTTCTTGGCCGAGGTGTCTGGCGAGCCATTCATCTCGGACATTATGCCTGAAAGCTGCTAAGGCTTCGGCGTCCGGACAGTCGACTATCTGATTCTTTTTAGTAAGAAATCTATTCCAGAATTGCCGAGCTGACTCTCCGGGCTGTTGAGTTATGTGACTGAGATCATCTGCGTCTGGAGGGTGGACATAGGTCCCTTGATAATTTGCTCGGAAAGCGTCCTCGAGCTCTTCCCAACTTCCGATTGTGTTTTCAGGAAGGCTTTTAATCCAATGCCGGGCTGGCCCTTTAAGCTTGAGGGGTAAGTATTTTATGGCGTGGAGGTCTTCTCCTTTAGCCATATGTATGTGGAGGATATAATCCTCGATCCAGACTCTAGGGTCTGTTGTTCCATCATATGCCTCTATGTTTACGGGTTTGAATCCCACTGGAAATTCATAATCCAGGACCTCATCGGTGAAACATAGGGGGTGTGTGGCGCCCCTGTATTTGGGTGTGCCGGGTTCTGATAATGGCTTTATTGCATTGCTTACGAGAGCTTGCTTTCTTGGCCCCGTAGATGGACCTGGCTGGGCCATCTTTTTGATGCGAATCCTTAACTGGGTCGCATGCTGGCTTAAGTGCGGCACCGCTTGCCGCTTTATGCTGGCCCATGGGGTCATTTATCCGACCATGTGGCTTTCTTACTTTTTGAATGCGAGGGCCCTAAGGCCTCTTCGTCGAATTCAGGCAGTAGCTTTCGCTTCGGATAGCTTTTAGCGCGGCGACGATTGCCGTATTTGTCTGCGGTATTGATTACTTTACTCCATCTGATCCTGAGCGCATCTTCCGTAGTTTTTAGCTTCCGCTTCTGCTTTTTCAGGCTGCCGTGCGGTTGCAACGAGCCTCTTGTGGAGGTTCTTCTGCTCCGTGGGCTTATCCGGCGTAGGGTCGTCCGGAATGCCATTTTCGCCGGGGGAGGGATTGTTCGTTTCTCTTATCCGGGTTGCCCTGTTCATAACGGTTGCTCTAAGGCATGCTCGTCGTCTGCCGGCTCATCCTGCTCTATGGCTGGGTCTGTTATCGAGGCGGGGCTTGGGTCGGCGTTTACGCCGACGCTTTGATTGTTTTTCGAGAGATCGATCCCTCGTTCCATCCCCGTGTTCCCGTTGTCGCTTCCTTTAGGGGTATCCACCATGTACACATGCATGAGATGAGGTGGCTGTCCAATGCCCTATAGGCGTTGGTTCATCTGCGTCTCCTGCATCGTCGTCCATGCCGTCGATGTCTTCGGAGTCAAAGTTGAGCATGTCGTTTAAATTATCGACGGTGGCTATTAAATGGGTGGTGGGTGGGTTTTGAATTTCTTCATCATCCGAATCCCATCCTTGCTGACCGTAGTCCGGCCAGGGCTCTCCTGATAAAGAGAGAGACTTTAGCGACTTCAGGATGTCACCGAAGGGCGAGTGCTGAAAGATGTCCGCGGTGGTGAACTCCATGATCGGCGCCCAATTGGATTCGATTGGTAGGCGCGCGGAGGGCTCAGAGTCCGGAGAGGAATCCGGCTCTTCGGAGTCACGGGCCATGCGGAGTGCGGGGCTGGTGTTTAACTTGATCGCCTTTGAGATCGCAGCCCCCGAGGTTGTGTCCAACCACTCATCCTCGATTGGCGTAGCAGGCTCCGAATTAAGGGTCGGAACCAGTGTGCGTGCGGCCTCCAGGACACTGTTCGGCGGCAGAGCTAGATCATGCTCATCGAGACAGTGTGGCGCTCTTGGCTGTGGCTCGAATCCGTCAAAGATCAAGTCCCCGCGGATGTCAGCCGTGTAGTTTAAACTTCCAAAACCTGACCTGATGGCCAGGGGCATAGCTTTCGATCTGCTCCAGGTGGCCAAGCGAATTGGCCCGCAGTGTGAAGCCGCCGAAGACGAAGATCTGTCCGGGGAGAAAAGTCTCACCCTGGACCGCATCCTCGTTGATGATCAAAGGAGCCATCGGGCCTAAAAGCAACGACACAGAGAACTCTCAATGAAAGCACCAATGTCTGTGTCAAAACCGGCGGATCTCGGGTAGGGGGTCCTCAACTGTGCGTCTAGGCCGGATGGTAACAGGAGGCAAGGACACACGATGTTTTACCCAGGTTCGGGCCCTCTGATGGAGGTAAAACCCTACGTCCTGCTTGATTAATATTGATGATATGGTAGTACAAGAGTAGATCTACCACGAGATCAAGGCTAAACCCTAGAAGCTAGCCTATGGTATGATTGTTGTATGTTGGAGTTGTCCTACGGACTAAAACCCTCCGGTTTATATAGACACGGAGAGGGTTAGGGTTACACAAAGTCGGTTACAATGGTAGGAGATCTGAATATCCGCATCGCCAAGCTTGCCTTCCACGCCAAGGAAAGTCCCATCCGGACACGGGACGAAGTCTTCAATCTTGTATCTTCATAGTCCAGGAGTCCGGCTGAAGGTATAGTCCGGCTATCCGAACACCCCCTAATCCAGGACTCCTCAGAAAGGAAGGGACAAGGCTGTAGAGTTTGAGCAGGACTAGATTTGCTGCACTCACATAGGGAAAGGTGTCTAAAGATAACAAAAGTGGGACCAACACAAATATGCTCCTTGGTTGTTCGTTCTTTGTTGCAACAGACTGTGCATGACCACAGTACATCGGTAGATGCACATGGTGCTAGTGCATCCACTGTCCCGTGCAACTCATTAGCTGTTGTTAATCTAAGACCCTGTTTGGTTAAAAACTCCCTAGTCCCTACCTGCTGGGTTCCAGGGACTAAACATGGACTAGAGGTTATTAAATGACATGCTAAAAGACCATGTTACCCCTAGTAATGAACTAATAGAGATAAGGTGCGATGCGTGGCAGGGGCAACTGTTGGAAAAAGTCCCAATAAGACTCCCCTGGGGTCTTCTTTCTTTAGTCCCAAATGCCCACTTTTAGTCCCTAAAAGTCCCTCCTGTTTGGTTTAGATGGGACTGACATGGAGTTTTTTTAGTCCCTACACCAAAATGTCCCTGTAAACAAACACCCTCTAATAATGCCGCTGGAAAATTAATGCAATGCCACGGTTAAAAGCAAATTACATGTTTAACGAATTTTATTGTTAATATAATCTCTATGTTAATATTAATCAATGCCACCATTTGAGAAATGCTAATGTCTTGCTTTCGTTCCCATTTAGATAAGGTAGATGCTTCTTTTTGTTGGCTTCTGTGTCATCCACCATTATTGACCACTAATTGTTTCCTTTGCACCTCTGTGTAAACAGGGTTATCTGCTTCACCTCGTTGCCATTGTGACCTTTTGTTGCACTGCACAAAACACTTTTGTTTTAAGAGTGTTTTGTGCAGTTCAACCAAAATGTCACACCGACAACGTTGCTTGATTGCTTGATCTTAGTGGAACTGCACAAGAGGAGATCTTACTTCCTATCCGTTAAGGCGTATTTGGTTCAGATCTTCTTCTTGTGAGTTGTTTGAATTCCGCATCATGAGAGGTCAGTACTAGCCTTCTTTCACATGATTCTGCAGTGTGCATTCATATGTTGTGCTAATTATACGATAATGTTGCTTGATTTTAGTGAACTGCACAAATGGAGACAAGACTTCCAATCTGTATGTGCACCGTAATATCCCATTGAGGTAAGATAAGGATATTTCACAACTGCTGGCCTGTATTTTGCCACTTTCATCAGAAAATTAAGTTTAGTACTATACTTGTGCTCCCTAATTGACATGCCAAATCTTACATTGAAGGCGAAGCTTGTCTGTTATTGAACCAAGTGATGAATGGGAAGAACAAGCGGAAGAAAAACAAAAATCAACTCCCCGTGCTGTAATGAAGCACTGGAACTGTGATGACACAAGTAATGATATAGTTTTGCATCTTAATTTATTGCTATGGCTGGAATGAGAAATTGTTTTGCCACTGATTTGATGCCACTCTTAATGTAATATGTAATTATCTCTACTTGTGCAAACAAGGATCTTCTTTGAAGATACCATATATTTTAGTGGAACTGCACAAGAAGATGTTGGAAACATTAAACTAAGCGAGGATTATATAGTAAGCATGGCCACCACCGTAGATAGCAACAGATGGTTCCAGAGAATTGCTTCATCTGTATGCTCTACACAATAAGCCTCCTGACAAAGGTTGGTACTCGCCCACTAATTTCATCCATATGATTGAGCTTTGTCATCTCTATTGGTGTTGTGCTACTGTTTAGATACTGTCATGAAAAAGTGGTATTGTCCTTGAGAAGTGTTTCATCTGTGCTGTTTTAAATATTTCCTTTCCTTTTTTCGAGCAAACAGTGATGCTAGCATTTAGTAGTCCTCTTGTCTTTGCACAAGAGGATCATCTTCCTCTGAAGAAGAATATGGAGTACGTGAAGTGACTAGTTCCGATTATGCCAAGATGAAGAAGCCCTGTCTATCTTATCATCAGAAGGAGCAGTTGAAGGATGGTTACATTACTCCCCACAAGACCAAACAAACTTCAGCTCAGAAGGACTGACAAAAACTCCATTTTTTTGCTGTGATGCGTGAGTACAATGTTGTTCTAGGATTCTTTCTGGTGAGTTCCATTTTTCTAAAAGTGTTCTCTACATGGACCATGTATGTGCCTGTTGAAACTGTCAATTCATAGTACAGTTTGCTTTATACTAATCACTTTTTTGTATTTGTGCAAACAGGGGTGCTCAGCTTGATTTCAATGGGAACTGCACAAAATGTTCATGAATACATCGAATCATTCATTTCCACCACAAGAAAGGAGGTGCCGATGAGTTCAAGGCGTTGCAACATATAAGGGCGAAATCATACAAGCTACGCGCGAATTTGGTTGATTTTGGTGGAACTGCACAAAAAGAACAACTGGTTTATTTAGCATGAGGTGCCATGTCAATGTCCGAACTGATGGCAAACCCTGCCCATTCCACAATCGTAGGCATTTGATATTTTTGAATGGGACAACCTTGTCAAATTTTGCTCATTGATTTTAGCAAGACATGCGTTTGATATTTTCGAATGGGACGCCCTTTGCTGTCAGCAGCGTCGATCAATTTTTTCTTTATTCTTTAGTTGTGAAGTAAATATTGCCTCTGACATGTGAGTCGCTGAGATGCATAATCATTGATTGTTTTGAATGTTCTCTATGAATTGCCAGGCCTGTGTGTTTGATGGCAATGTACAGAAACACTAAAAAGCTGCTCAAACTCTTTGTACTCCTTCTGTTCCTTTTTACTTCGCACATTGTGAAAGTGCATACTTTTTTGTATAAGATTGGTCAAAGTAGAGATACTTTGACTGCAGACAAAACTTGTATGCAGACTAGAAAGGACCGGAGGGAGTACATGTGAAACTGCTGCAAACGAGGTGATCACCCTGGGAATAATGCTAGTACGTATTGTTTTGCATGTTCATCCAATGCCAGTGATACAGGAATTCGAACTAATCGAAATAAATTCATTCATACACGGTTGGATTTCATATAAACATGCCGGATTTCATTACATTTCATACATTCTTCAACAAAAAAGGGGTGTGCTGGAGGTATAATTAATTAACCGAAGCTACCCACCTGTGTCCCGCTGAGCCGAACAGATGCTTCAGTGACTAAACTGCAGGTGCAGTTGCGTAACTGACATGTGGCCTGTTGGGCCCACGTGTTAGTCAGCCAACTGCACCAGCAGTTAAGTAGAAGCAGCGTCCTTCTCAAGCGCAGCTCTCCGACTCCACGTCGCCGCCAAGAAGCTAACCGGCCGTTAATGGTTAACCCGCCTAGCTTGGCTTCAACCGGAGGGTAGCAGAGGTGGCCTTACTTGGACCCGAGCGGCGGCGACCTGCCGTGTTCTACTCTTCCTCGTTTTCTGTGTGGCGCGGCCTCGTTGGCAGTGGGGCGGAGCCTCGGCGGAGCCAGCGATGTCCTCTGTCTCGTTGCCGGCGGGCGGCGCCTCAGCAAAGCGGTGGAAATCCTCCCCCACGTTGCCGGCAGGGTGGGGCCTCGGCTGAGCCGATAATGTCCTCTACCTCGTTGTTGGCGGGGCGGGGCCTCGGCGGAGCCGGCGGTGTCCTCTGCCTCGTTGTTGGCGCCGTGGGGCCTCGGCGGAGAAGGGCCTCGTCGACGCCAGTGGAGCGGGGACTCGTCAGAGCTGGCATTGTCCTCTGCCTTGTTGTTGGCGCCACGGGGCCTCGGTAGAACAGCTCGTCGATGGCAGCGGAGCGGGGACTCGTCGGAGCCGGCATTGTCCTCTGCCTCATCCTCGGTCTCGCCAAACAGCGCCTCGCCCGCTTCATCGCCCTCTTTGCTAGTCTCTTTGTAGGCGGCCGCAGCCTCCACCACCCGCATGCGGTACCGCCAGCACTCGAGGTGGCCCTTGCGGGCAGGGCAGTACAAGTCGAGCAGCGCCTCCTGATACGTCCATTTTGCATCATGCTTTTATATCGATATTTATTGCATTATGGGCTCTTATTTCACATTATGTCACAATAATTATGGCTATTCTCTCTTATTTTACAAGGTTTAAATAACGAGGGAGAATGCCGGCAGCTGGAATTCTGGGCTGGAAAAGGAGCAAATATTAGAGACCTATTCTGCGCAACTCCAAAAGTCCTGAAACTCCATGGAATATCTTAAAATAAATAAAGAAAAATCCTCGCCAAAGATGAAGTCCAGGGGGCCCACACCCTGCTCACGAGGGTGGGGGGCGCACCCCCCTCCTAGGGCGCGCCCCCTACTACGTGGGCCCCCTGGTGGGTCTCCTACGTCCATCTTCTGCTATATGAAGTCTTTCGATGAGAAAAAAATAAAGGGGAACTTTTCGGGACGAGACTCCGCCGCCACGAGGCGGAACCTTGGCGGAACCAATCTAGAACTCCGGCAGAGCTGTTCTGCCGGGGATACCTCCCTCCGGGAGGGGGTAATCATCACCATCGACATCACCAACGCTCCTCTCATCGGGAGAGGGCAATCTCCATCAACATCTTCATGATACGTCTCCAACGTATCTATAATTTTTGATTGCTCCATGCTATGTTACCTACTGTTTTGGGCAATATTGGGCTTTATTTTCCACTTTTATATTATTTTTGGGACTAACCTATTAACCGGAGGCCCAGCCCAGATTTGCTGTTTTATGCCTATTTCAGTGTTTTGAAGAAAAGGGATATCAGACGGAGTCGAAAAGGAACAAAATCAACTGGAGAAGTTATTTTTGGAAGGAAAGCCATCGGATAGACTTGGACTCTACGTCAGAAGATACGGGAGCTGGCCACGAGGGTGGGGGGCGCGCCCCCCTGCCTCGTGGGGCCCCCGAAGCTCCACCGACGTACCCCTTGCACCCATACATACCTACGTATCGTAAAACTTCCAGAAGAGAGATTAGATCGGGAGTTCCGCCGCCGCAAGCCTCTGTAGCCACCAAAAACCTCTCGGGACCCTGTACCGGCACCCTACCGGAGGGGGGAACCCTCACCGGTGGACATCTTCATCATCCCGGCGCTCTCCATGACGAGGAGGGAGTAGTCCAGCCTCGGGGCTGAGGGTATGTACCAGTAGCTATGTGTTTTGATCTCTCTCTCTCGTGTTCTTGATTTGGCACAATCTTGATGTATCGCGAGCTTTGCTATTATAGTTGGATCTTATGTTTCTTATCCCCTCTTCTCTCTTGTAATGGATTGAGTTTTCCCCTTGAAGTAATCTTATCGGATTGAGTCTTTAAAGATTTGAGAACACTTGATGTATGTCTTGCCGTGCGTATCTGTGGTGACAATTGGATATCACGTGATTCATCTTGATGTATGTTTTGGTGATCAACTTGCGGGTTCCGCCCATGAACCTATGCATAGGGGTTAGCACACGTTTTCATCATGATTCTCCGGTAGAAACTTTGGGGCACTCTTTGAGGTTCTATGTGTTGGTTTGAGTAGATGAATTGAGATTGTGTGATGCATATCGTATAATCATACCCACGGATACTTGAGGAGACATTGGAGTATCTAGGTGACATTAGGGTTTTGGTTGATTTGTGTCTTAAGGTGTTATTCTAGTACGAACTCTAGGGCTGTTTGTGGCACTTATAGGAATAGCCCAACGGATTGATTGGAAAGAATAACTTTGAGGTGGTTCCGTGCCCTACCATAATCTCTTCGTTTGTTCTCCGCTATTAGTGACTTTGTAGTGACTCTTTGTTGCATGTTGAGGGATAGTTATGTGATCCAATTATGTTATTATTGTTGAGAGAACTTGCACTAGTGAAAGTATGAACCCTAGGCCTTGTTTCCTATCATTGCAATACTGTTTACGCTCACTTTTACCACTTGCTACCTTGCTGTTTTTATATTTTCAGTTTACAAAAACCTATATCTACCATCCATATTGCACTTGTATCACCATCTCTTCGCCGAACTAGTGCACCTATACAATTTACCATTGTATTGGGTGTGTTGGGGACACAAGAGACTCTTTGTTATTTGGTTGCAGGGTTGCTTGAGAGAGTCCATCTTCATCCTACGCCTCCCACGGATTGATAAACCTTAGGTCATCCACTTGAGGGAAATTTGCTACTGTCCTACAAACCTCTGCACTTGGAGGCCCAACAATGTCTACAAGGAGAAGGTTGCGTAGTAGACATCAAGCTCTTTTCTGGCGCCGTTGCCGGGGAGGTTAGTGCTTGAAGGTATATCTTTAGATCTTGTAATCGAATCTTTTTGTTTCTTGTTTTAGCACTAGTTTAGTTTATAAAATAAAACTTTCAAAAAAATGGAATTGAGTTTGTCTCATACGCTTCATCTTTTTAATATCTTTCGTGAAAATGACGGGAAGGAAAATTGTGCTCAAGTACTAGAAGAAGAATTACATAGAATGCTTGGCATAAAATATGTGAATGATGAGCATGATTGCAATGTTGTTAGTATGAATTCCTTGAATATCCATGATGCTAACTAATGATATGTAAAGCCACAAGCTTGGGGAAGCTATGTTTGATGAAGATGATATTTTTTGTCCCCCAAGCTTTGATGAGCAAATTTACTATGATGAAAGCATGCCTCCTATCTATGATGATTATTGTGATGACACGTATGCTTTAAAGAATAATGATAACCATGAAACTTGTCATCTTGATCTTAATTTTCAATCACATGATAGTTATTTTGTTGAGTTTGCTCCCACTATTATTCATGAGAAGAAATTTGCTTATGTGGAGAGTAAAAAATTCTATGCTTGTAGATCATGAAAAGAATGCTTTAGTTTGTGTATTTATATTGTTGAATTCATTCATGATGCTACTGAAAATTATTATGAGGGAGGAACATATGCTTGTAGGAATTGCAATAATATCAAGTTTCCTCTCTATGTGCTTAAAGTTTTGAAGTTATGCTTGTTTTGCCTTCCTATGCTAGTTGATTATTGTTCCCATAAGTTGTTTGCTCACAAAATCCCTATGCATAGGAAGTGGGTTAGACTTAAATGTGCTAGTCATATTCTTCATGATGCTCCCTTTATGTTTCAATTCCTTATCTTTATATGAGCATCATTGAAATCTCATGCCTAGCTAGGGGCGTTAAACGATACGCTTGTTGGGAGGCAACCCAATTTTATTTTAGTTTATTTCTTTTTGGTTCTGTTTAGTAATAAATAATCCATCTAGCTTCTGTTTAGATGTGGTTTTATGTTTTAATTAGTGTTTGTGCCAAGTAGAACCTTTGGGAAGACTTGGGTGAAGTCTTTATGATCATGCTGTAAAAAACAGAAACTTTAGCGCTCACGAGATTAGCTTCAACTTTTTACTGGAGAGTGATATTTAGTTGATTCTTTTTGCAGATGATTACTAGACAAATTCCTCAGGTCCACCAATTTATTTTAGAATTTTGGAGTCCAGAAGTTTGCGTTAGTTACAGATTACTACAGACTGTTCTGTTTTTGACAGATTCTGTTTTTCGTGTGTTGTTTGCTTATTTTGATGATCTATGGCTAGTAAAAGAGTTTATAAACCATAGAGAAGTTGGAATACAGTAGGTTTAACACCAATATAAATAAATAATGAGTTCATTACAGTACCTTGAAGTGGTGTTTTGTTTTCTTTCGCTAACGGAGCTTACGAGTTTTCTGTTAAGTTTTGTGTTGTGAAGTTTTCAAGTTTTGGGTAAAGATTCGATGGACTATGGAATAAGGAGTAGCAAGAGCCTAATCTTGGGGATTCCCAAGGCACCCCAAGGTAATATTTAAGGATAAACAAGCGTGTAAGCTTGGGGATGCCCCGGGTGGCATCCCCTCTTTCGTCTTTGTTCATCGGTAACTTTACTTGGAGCTATATTTTTATTCACCACATGATATGTGTTTTGCTTGGAGCATCATTTTATTTTCCTTAGCTTGCTTGATGTTTGAATAAAATAGCAAGATCTCAAATTATTAAATGGGAGAGTCTTCACATAGTTGCATAATTATTCGACTACTCATTGATCTTTACTTATATCTTTTGGAGTAATTTGTTGTTTGCTCTAGTGGTTCCCTTATATCTTTTAGAGAATGGTGGTAGTTTTATTTTGAAGAAATAGATGAACTCTCGTGCTTCACTTATATTATATTGAGAGTCTTAAATAGCATGGTAATGTGCTTAATCCTAATATGCTAAGCATACAAGATTTATTTGTAAGAATTCTTATGAGTGTGTTGAATACTATGAGAAGTTTGATGCTTGATAATTGTTTTGAGATATGAAGATGGTGATATTAGAGTCATGCTAGTTGAGTAGTTGTGAATTTGAGAAATACTTGTGTTAAAGTTTGTGATTCCCGTAGCATGCACATATGGTGAACCGTTATGTGATGAAGTCGGAGCATGATTTATTTATTGATTGTCTTCCTTATGAGTGGCGGTCGGGGACGAGCGATGGTCTTTTCCTACCAATCTATCCCCCTAGGAGCATGCGCGTAATACTTTGCTTTGATAACTTCTAGATTTTTGCAATAAGTATATGAGTTCTTTATGACTAATGTTGAGTCCATGGATTATATACACTTTTTCCCATCCTTCCACCATTGCTAGCCTCTCTAATACCGCGCACCTTTCGCCGGTATCATACACCCACCATATACCTTCCTCAAAACAGCCACCATACCTACCTATCATGGCATTTCCATAGCCATTCCGAGATATATTGCCATGCAACTTTCCACCGTTCCGTTTATTATGTCACGCTTCATCATTGTCATATTGCTTTGCATGATCATGTAGTTGACATTGTATTTGTGGCAAAGCCACCGTTCATAATTCTTTCATACATGTCACTCTTGAGTATTTGCACATCCTGGTACACCGCCGGAGGCATTCATATAGAGTCATATTTTGTTCTAAGTATCGAGTTGTAATTCATGAGTTGTAAGAAAAATAAAAGTGTGATGATCATCATTATTAGAGGATTGTCCCAGTGAGGAAAGGATGATGGAGACTATGATTCCCCCATAAGTCGGGATGAGACTCCGGACGAAAAATAAAAAAAAGAGAAAAAAGAGGCCATAAAAAAGAGAAAAGGCCCAAATAAAAAAAATTAAAAAATGAGAGAAAAAGAGAGAAGGGACAATGCTACTATCCTTTTACCACACTTGTGCTTCAAAGTAGCACCATGATCTTCATGATAGAGAGTCTCTCATTTTGTCACTTTCATATACTAGTGGGAATTTTTCATTATAGAACTTGGCTTGTATATTCCAATGATGGGCTTCCTAAAATTGCCCTAGGTCTTCGTGAGCAAACGAGTTGGATGCACACCCACTTAGTTTCTTTTGTTGAGCTTTCATATACTTATAGCTCTAGTGCATCTGTTGCATGGCAATCCCTACTCACTCACATTGATATCTATTAATGGGCATCTCCATAGCCCGTTGATATGCCTAGTTGATGTGAGACTATCTTCTCCTTTTTTTTCTTCTCCACAACCACCATTCTATTCCATATATAGTGCTATATCCATGGCTCACGCTCATGTATTGCGTGAAGATTGAAAAAGTTTTGAGAATGTCAAAGGTGTGAAACAATTGCTTGGCTTGTCATCGGGGTTGTGCATGATTTAAATACTTTGTGTGGTGAAGATAGAGCATAGCCAGACTATAAGATTTTGTAGGGATAACTTTCTTTGGCCATGTTATTTTGAGAAGACATAATTGCTTTGTTAGTATGCTTGAAGTATTATTATTTTTATGTCAATATGAACTTTTGTCTTGAATCTTTCGGATCCGAATATTCATACCACAATTAAGAAGAATTACATTGAAATTATGCCAAGTAGCATTCCACATCAAAAATTATCTTTTTTTATCATTTACCTACTCGAGGACGAGCAGGAATTAAGCTTGGGGATGCTTGATACATCTCCAACGTATCTATAATTTTTGATTGCTCCATGCTATGTTATCTACTGTTTTGGGAAATATTGTGCTTTATTTTCCACTTTTATATTATTTTTGTGACTAACCTATTAACTGGAGGCCCAGCCCAGATTTGCTGTTTTGTGCCTATTTCAGCGTTTTGAAGAAAAGGAATATCAGACGGAGTCGAAACGGAACAAAATCAACTTGAGAAGTTATTTTTGGAAGGAAAG
Source organism: Triticum urartu (assembly GCF_003073215.2). NCBI lineage: Eukaryota > Viridiplantae > Streptophyta > Magnoliopsida > Poales > Poaceae > Triticum > Triticum urartu. Next base: position 480,127,396 of record NC_053024.1, read on the forward strand.
CCACCGGATAGACTTGGACTCTACGTCAGAAGATACGGGAGCTGGCCACGAGGGTGGGGGGCGCGCCCACCCCCCTAGGGCGTGCCCCTGCCTCGTGGGGCCCCCGAAGCTCCACCGACGTACCCCTTGCACCCATATATGCCTACGGATCGTAAAACTTCCAGAAGAGAGATTAGATTGGGAGTTCCGCCGCCGCAAGCCTCTGTAGCCACCAAAAACCTCTCGGGACCCTGTTCCGGCACCCTGCCGGAGGGGGGAACCCTCATCGGTGGCCATCTTCATCATCCCGGTCCTCTCCATGACGAGGAGGGAGTAGTCCACCCTCGGGGCTGAGGGTATGTACCAGTAGCTATGCGTTTTGATCTCTCTCTCTCTCGTGTTCTTGATTTGGCACAATCTTGATGTATCGCGAGCTTTGCTATTATAGTTGGATCTTATGTTTCTTCTCCCCCTCTTCTCTCTTGTAATGGATTGAGTTTTCCCCTTGAAGTAATCTTATCGGATTGAGTCTTTAAAGATTTGAGAACACTTGATGTATGTCTTGCCGTGCGTATCTGTGGTGACAATTGGATATCACGTGATTCATCTTGATGTATGTTTTGGTGATCAACTTGCGGGTTCCGCCCATGAACCTATGAATAGGGGTTGGCACACGTTTTCGTCATGATTCTCCGGTAGAAACTTTGGGGCACTCTTTGAGATTCTATGTGTTGGTTTGAGTAGATGAATTGAGATTGTGTGATGCATATCGTATAATCATACCCACGGATACTTGAGGTGACATTGGAGTATCTAGGTGACATTAGGGTTTTGGTTGATTTGTGTCTTAAGGTGTTATTCTAGTACGAACTCTAGGGCTGTTTGTGGCACTTATAGGAATAGCCCAACGGATTGATTGGAAAGAATAACTTTGAGGTGGTTTCGTACCCTACCATAATCTCTTCGTTTGTTCTCCGCTATTAGTGACTTTGGAGTGACTCTTTGTTGCATGTTGAGGGATAGTTATGTGATCCAATTATGTTATTATTGTTGAGAGAACTTGCACTAGTGAAAGTATGAACCCTAGGCCTTGTTTCCTATCATTGCAATACTGTTTACGCTCACTTTTACCGCTTGCTACCTTGCTGTTTTTATATTTTCAGTTTACAAAAACCTATATCTACCATCCATATTGCACTTGTATCACCATCTCTTCGCCAAACTAGTGCACCTATACAATTTACCATTTTATTGGGTGTGTTGGGGACACAAGAGACTCTTTGTTATTTGGTTGCAGGGTTGCTTGAGAGAGACCATCTTCATCCTACGCCTCCCACGGATTGATAAACCTTAGGTCATCCACTTGAGGGAAATTTGCTACTGTCCTACAAACCTCTGCACTTGGAGGCCCAATAACGTCTACAAGGAGAAGGTTGCGTAGTAGACATCACTTCACCAGCACCATCTCATCTCCAAACCCTAGTTCATCTCTTGTATCCAATTCTTGTCTCAAAGTCCGGGATTGGTGCTAGTAGGTTGCTAGTAGTGTTGATTACTCCTTGTAGTTGATGCTAGTTGGTTTATTTGGTGGAAGATCATATGTTCAGATCCTATATGCATATTAATACCCCTCTGATTATGAACATGCATATGCTTTTTGAGTAGTTACATTTGTTCCTGAGGACAAGGGAGAAGTCTTGCTATTAGTAGTCATGTGAATTTGGTATTCGTTCGATATTTTGATAAGATGTATGTTGTCTAGCCTCTAGTGGTGTTATGTGAACGTCGACTACATAACACTTCACCATTATTTGGGCCTAGAGGAAGGCATTGGGAAGTAATAAGTATATGATGGGTTGCTAGAGTGACAGAAGCTTAAACCCTAGTTTATGCGTTGCTTCGTAAGGGGCTGATTTGGATCCACATGTTTCATGCTATGGTTAGGTTTACCTTAATACTTTTGTTGTAGTTGCGGATGCTTGCAATAGAGGTTAATCATAAGTGGGATGCTTGTTCAAGTAAGAATAGCACCCAAGCACCGGTCCACCCCATATCAAATTATGAAAGTACCGAACGCGAATCATATGAACGCAATGAAAACTAGCTTGACGATATTCCCATGTGTCCTCGGGAGCGCTTTTCCTATTATAAGAGTTTGTTCCGGCTTGTCCTTTGCTACAAAAAGGATTGGGCCACCTTGCTGCACCTTATTTACTTTTTTTACTTGTTGCTCGTTACAATTTATCTTGTCACCAAATTATCTATTACCACTTATTTCAGTACTTGCAGAGAACACCTTGCTGAAAACCGCTTATCATTTCCTTCTGCTCCTCGTTGGGTTCGACACTCTTACTTATCGAAAGGACTACGATAGATCCCCTATACTTGTGGGTCATCAAGACTCTTTTCTGGCGCCGTTGCCGGGCAGTGTAGCGCTTCTGGTAGGTGGAATTTGGTAAGGAAAAATTTATATATTGTGCTGAAATTTACTATCACTTGTTACTATGGAAAGTAATTCTTTGAGGGGCTTGTTCGGGGTATCTTCACCCCGTCCAGTAGAGCAAAGAGTTGCTCCTCAACCTACTGAACCTATTGAAAATGAAACTCCTTTTGAATTTCCTTCGGGTATGATGGAAAAACTGCTAGCTAACCCTTTTATAGGAGATGGAAACAGGAGATGGAACAAAGCATCCTGATGAGCACTTAATATATGTGGATGAAGTTTGTGGATTATTTAAGCTAGCAGGTATACCCGATGATGTTGCTAAGAAGAAGGTCTTCCCTTTATATTTGAAGGGAGACGCATTGATATGGTATAGGCTATGTGATGATATGAGATCATGGAACTATAAAAGATTGAAATTGGAATTTCATCAAAAGTATTACCCTATGCATCTTGTTCATTGTGATCGCAATTATATGTATAATTTTTGGCCTCGCGAAGGAGAAAGCATCGCTCAAGCTTGCGGGAGGCTTAAATAAATGTTATATTCATGCCCCAATCATGAGCTCTCGAGAGAAATAATTATTCAAAGTTTTTATGCTCGGCTTTCTGATAACAATCACACCATGCTCGATACTTCTTGTGCTGGCTCTTTTATGATGAAGACTATTGAATTTAAATGGAATTTATTGGATAGAATTAAACTCAACTCTGAAGATTGGGACCTCGACGAAGGTAAGGAGTCAGGTATGACACCTAAGTTTGATTGTGTTAAATCTTTTATGGACACCGATATTTTCCGTAAGTTTATCACTAAATATGGACTTGACTCTGAGATAGTAGCTTCTTTCTGTGAATATTTTTCTACTTATGTTGATCTCCCTAAGGAGAAGTGGTTTAAATATCATCCTCCCATAGAAGTAAAAGTAGCTGCACCTATTAAAGTTGAAGAAAAAACTATCACTTATAATGATCCTATTGTTCCTACTTCTTATGTTGAGAAACCACCTTTCCCTGCTAGAATAAAGGATCATGCTAAAGCTTCAACAATTGTTCGTAAAAGCAATATTAGAACTTATACACCTCCTGAGCAAGTTAAAGTAGAACCTAATATTGCTATTGTTAAAGATCTCTTATCTGATAATATTGATGGGCATGTTATTCAGTTCAATGGTGAAACTGCTAGAATTGCTAAGCCTTGTGATAAAGATAAACATAGACTTGTGGTAGGCGTGCCTGTTATTTCTGTTAAAATAGGAGATCATTGTTATCATGGCTTATGTGATATGGGTGCTAGTGCTAGTGTTATACCTTATGACTTGTATAAAGAAATCAAGCATGAAATTGCACCTGCTGAGTTAGAAGATATTGATGTCACAATTAAACTTGCCAATAGAGATACTATTTCAGCGATGGGAATTGTTAGAGATGTTGAAGTCTTGTGTGGGAAAACTAAATATCCTGCTGATTTTCTTGTTCTTACTTCTCCACAAGATAGCTTTTGTTCCATTATATTTGGTAGACCCTTCTTGAACACTGTTAATGCTAGGATAGATTGCGAAAAGAATGTTGTTACTATTGGCTTGGATGATATGATTCATGAGTTTAATTTCTCTAAATTTAGTAAACAACATCGTGAGGAAGAATTGCCTAGTAAGGATGAAATTATTGGTCTTGCTTCTATTGCCGTACCTCCTAGTGATCCTTTAGAACACTATTTGCTAGACCATGAAAATGATATGTTCATGAATGAAAGAAGGGAAATAGATGAAGTATTCTTTAAACAGGAACCTATATTGCAACACAATTTGCCTATTGAAATTTTAGGGGATCCTCCTCCACCCAAGGGTGATCCTGTGTTTGAGCTTAAACCGTTGCCTGATAATCTTAAATATGCTTATCTTGATGAAAAGAAGATATATCCTGTTATTATTAGTGCTAACCTTTCAGAGCATGAAGAAGAAAGATTATTGAAAACTCCGAAGAAGCATCGTGCTGCTATTGGATATACTCTTGATGATCTTAAGGGCATTAGTCCCACTCTATGTCAACATAAAATAAATTTGGAAGCAGATGCCAAACCAGTTCGTGATCCTCAACGACGTCTGAATCCTAAAATGAAAGAAGTGGTAAGAAAAGCAATACTCAAGCTTCTGGAGGCAGGTATAATTTATCCCGTTGCTGATAGTCAATGGGTAAGTCTTGTCCATTGTGTCCCTAAGAAGGGAGGTATTACCGTTGTTCCTAATGATAAAGATGAATTGATCCCACAAAGAATTATCACAGATTATAGGATGGTAATTGATTTCCGCAAATTAAATAAGGCCAGTAAGAAAGATCATTACCCCTTACCTTTTATTGATCAAATGCTAGAAAGATTATGCAAACATACACATTATTGCTTCCTAGATGGTTATTCTGGTTTCTCTCAAATACCGGTGTCGGCTAGAGATCAATCAAAGACTACTTTTACATGCCCTTTTGGTACTTTTGCTTATAGACGTATGCCTTTTGGTTTATGTAACGCACCTGCTACCTTTCAAAGATGCATGATGGTTATATTCTCTGACTTTTGTGAAAAGATTTTTGAGGTTTTCATGGACGACTTTTCCGTCTATGGTTCCTCTTTTGATGACTGCTTGAGCAATCTTGATCGAGTTTTGCAGAGATGTGAAGAAACTAATCTTGTCTTGAATTGGGAAAAGTGTCACTTTATGGTTAATGAAGGTATTGTCTTGGGGCACAAAGTTTCTGAAAGAGGTATTGAAGTTGATAAAGCTAAGGTGGATGCTATTGAAAAGATGCCATGTCCCAAGGACATCAAAGGTATACGAAGTTTCCTTGGTCACGCCGGATTCTATAGGAGGTTCATTAAGGACTTCTCAAAAATCTCTCGGCCTCTTACTAATTTATTACAAAAAGATATACCATTTGTCTTTGATGATGATTGTGTAGAAGCATTTGAAATACTTAAGAAAGCATTAGTCTCTGCACCTGTTGTTCAGCCACCTGATTGGAATTTACCCTTTGAAATTATGTGTGATGCTAGTGATTATGCTGTAGGTGCTGTTCTAGGGCAAAGAGTTGATAAGAAATTAAATATTATTCATTATGCTAGTAAGAGTCTAGACAATGCTCAAAGAAATTATGCTACTACTGAAAAAGAAATTTTAGCAGTTGTACTTGCTTGTGATAAGTTCAGACCCTATATTGTTGATTCTAAAGTAACTATTCACACTGATCATGCTGCTATTAAATATCTTATGGAAACGAAAGATGCTAAACCTAGACTCATTAGATGGGTTCTCTTGCTACAAGAATTTGATTTGCATATTGTTGATAGAAAGGGAGTTGAGAACCCTGTTGCAGACAACTTGTCTAGGCTAGAAAATGTTCTTGATGACCCACTACCTATTAATGATAGCTTTCCTGATGAACAATTAAATGACATAAGTACTTCTTGTAGTACTCCATGGTAATGCTGATTATGCTAATTATATTGTTGCTAAGTTTATACCACCTAGCTTCACATACCAACAAAAGAAAAAGTTCTTCTATGATTTGAGACATTACTTTTGGGATGACCTACATCTTTATAAAGAAGGAGTAGATGGTGTTATTAGACGTTCTATACCCGAGCATGAACAGGAAGAGATCCTACGCAAGTGTCACTCCAAAGCTTATGGAGGACACCACGCTGGAGACAGAACTGCACATAAGGTATTGCAATCCGGTTTTTATTGGCCTACTCTCTTCAAGGATGCCTGTAAGTTTGTCTTGTCTTGTGATGAATGTCAAAGAATTGGTAATATTAGTAGACGTCAAGAAATGCCAATGAATTATTCACTTGTTATTGAACCGTTTGATGTCTGGGGCTTTGATTATATGGGACCTTTTCCTGCCTCTAATGGATACACTCATATTTTAGTTGCTGTTGATTATGTTACTAAGTGGCTAGAAGCTATTCCAACTAGTAGTGCTGATCATAACACCTCTATTAAAATGCTTAAGGAAGTTATTTTTTCCGAGGTTTGGAGTCCCTAGATATTTAATGACTGATGGTGGGTCGCACTTTATTCATGGCGCTTTCCGTAAAATGCTTGCTAAATATGATGTTAATCATAGAATTGCATCTCCTTATCACCCACAGTCTAGTGGTCAAGTAGAATTGAGCAATAGAGAGCTCAAATTAATTTTGCAAAAGACTGTTAATAGGTCTAGAAAGAATTGGTCCAAGAAACTTGATGATGCATTATGGGCTTATAGAACTGCATACAAAAATCCTATGGGTATGTCTCCGTATAAAATGGTTTATGGAAAAGCATGTCACTTACCTCTCGAACTAGAACATAAAGCATATTGGGCTATTAAAGAGCTCAACTATGATTTCAAAATTGCAGGTGAGAAGAGGTTATTTGATATTAGCTCACTTGATGAATGGAGAACCCAAGCTTACGAAAATGCCAAGTTGTTTAAGGAAAAAGTTAAAAGATGGCATGACAAAAGGATACAAAAGCATGAGTTTAATGGAGGTGATTATGTATTGCTATACAACTCTCGTTTAAGATTTTTTGCAGGAAAACTTCTCTCTAAATGGGAAGGCCCCTACATTATCGAGGAGGTCTATCGTTCCGGTGTCATAAAGATCAACAACTTCGAAGGCACGAACCCGAAGGTGGTAAACGGTCAAAGAATTAAACATTACATCTTAGGTAATCCCATAAATGTTGAAACCAATATTATTGAAACCGTAACCCCGGAGGAATACATAAGAGACACTTTCCAGACCGTTTCAGACCCCGAAAAGGAATAGGTATGTGGTATGGTAAGTAAACCGACTCCAAAACAACTTTAAGGCAATATTTCTCCGTTTTGGAATATTTAGAAAAATAGAAAAATAAGTAGCAGTCTGGGAAGGACACGAGGGCCCCACGAGGGTGGTGGGCGCGCCCCCCTACCTCGTGAGCACCTCGTGTGCCCTTCGGACTCCGTTTTCTTGCATGATACATATTTTGGTCGGTAAAAATTCATTATATAATCTCCCGAAGGTTTTGACTCCCATATCACACAAATCTCCTCTGTTCTTGTTTCGAGCTGTTTTCTGTCAGGGTTTTCAAGGCTAGGCATCATGTCGCCCCCCTCCTCCAACAATGGTGACAACGATGCTTGGCTAATGAAGATAGATCTGAAGAGGGAAGAACCCATGAAGGCCAACAAGGATGAAAGGATCAAGAAGGCCACGGAGGATCAAGCTCCGGCAGCAAAAGACATCCTTCAACTTGATCATAACCTTCTTACCCCAACTAAGATCGAAGCTTTCAAGATGATTGAGTTAGCTCGTATACAGAACTAGTATCTCACACAAGAAAATATTTTGTTGAAGGAGCATATTGTCGCACTCAAGGGCACTATCCGCAAGCTGGAGGACCTCTTACGCTCGATGTGCGATTATCCATCACCACCACCTCCTTCACCGACAAAGGAGACATAATCACATGGGTATGGGCACTCCCCTTGGCAACTACCAAGCTTGGGGGAGGTGCCCCGGTATCGTATCACAATCACATCTCCTATCTTTACCGTTTTTCTTAGTTCGATCCTATTAGTAGTATCTTGATCTAGTAGAATAAAGTTATGGCATGATCTAGTTTTGAGTTTTGCTTTATGATCCCTTCTTTTTGATCTAGGAAGTAATAAGGAAAGAGAGGTTTCACATATAGATATATTATCATTGACATCTTTTATGATTGGGAGCAAACAAGAAAAAGAAACAAAGAGTTCATATTGATCTTATTGAAAGTAATGACTTCCCATAGAAAGAGTATGATGATTAAAAGTTGCTGGGAGTTGGCAGACATAGCTTTGGTCATCGTTGCAATTAATAGGAAGTAATAAGGAAAGAGAGGTTTCACATATAGATATATTATCATTGACATCTTTTATGATTGGGAGCACTCATTAAAATATGACATGCTAAAGAGTTGATGTTGGACAAGGAAGACAACGTAATGAGTTATGTCTTTCCTATATCTGAGATAAAGTATGTTGTCATGGATCCTCTAACTTTTTGAGCTTGCCTTTCCCCCTCATGCTAGCCAAATTCTCAGCACCAAGTAGAAATACTACTTGTGCTTCCAAATACCCTTAAACCAGTTTTGCCATGAGAGTCCACTATATCTACCTATGGATTGAGTAAGATCCTTCAAGTAAGTTGTCATCGGTGCAAATCAATAAAAATTGCTCTAAATATGTATGATCGATTGGTGTGGGAGGAATAAGCTTTATACGATCTTGTGATGTGGAAGTAATAAAAGCGACAGACTGCATAATAAAGGTTCATATCACAAGGGGCAATATAAAGTGACGTTCTTTCGCATTGAGATTTTGTGCATCCAACCATAAAAGTGCATGGCAACCTCTGCTTCCCTCTGCGAAGGGCCTATCTTTTATTATCTTCTACCTTATGCAAGAGTCACGGTGATCTTCACCTTTCCTTTTTCATTTTATCCTTTGGCAAGCTCAACATGTTGGAAAGAACATGATATATATATCTAATTAGATGTAGGGGAGCATGAATTATTATTGTTGACATTACCCTTGAGGTAAAAGGTTGTGGGGCAAAACTATAAGCCCCTATCTTTCTCTGTGTCCGATTACACCTCCGTAACCACAAGTATTGCATGAGTGATAGCAATTATGAAGGACTAGATGATAGTTGAGTATGTGGACTTGCTTTTTAGCTCTGACATAGACTCTTTCCGATGTTATGATAAATTGCAATTGCTTCAATGACTGAGATTATAGTTTGTTGGTGCCCAATAAGGTTTCTGATTCATACTTTTGCATTGTGAGTAGATCATCACTTGAACATAAGTAATCATATGATAAAATCTATATATGTTGCTGTTGTGAGAATAATCGTGATGCCTTCATGTCCGTATTTTAGTTTTATCGACGCCTCTACCTCTAAACATGAGGACATATTTATTGTTATCGGCTTTTTGCTTGAGGACAAGCGAGGTGTAAGCTTGGGGGAGTTGATACGTCCATTTTGCATCATGCTTTTATATCGATATTTATTGCATTATGGGCTGTTATTTCACATTATGTCACAATACTTATGGCTATTCTCTCTTATTTTACAAGGTTTACATAAGGAGGGAGAATGCCGGCAGCTGGAATTCTGGGCTGGAAAAGGAGAAAATATTAGAGACCTATTCTGCGCAACTCCAAAAGTCCTAAAACTCCATGGAATATCTTAAAATAAATAAATAAAAATCCTCGCCAAAGATGAAGTCCAGGGGGCCCACACCCTGCTCACGAGGGTGGGGGGCGCGCCCCCCTCCTAGGGCGCGTCCCCTACCTCGTGGGCGCCCTGGTGGGTCTCCGACGTCCATCTTCTGCTATATGAAGTCTTTCGATGAGAAAAAAAAATAAAGGGGAACTTTTCGGGACGAGACTCCGCCGCCACGAGGCGGAACCTTGGTGGAACCAATCTAGAGCTCCGGCAGAGCTGTTCTGCCGGGGATACTTCCCTCCGGGAGGGGGAAATCATCACCATCGTCATCACCAACGCTCCTCTCATCGGGAGAGGGCAATCTCCATCAACATATTCACCAGCACCATCTCATCTCCAAACCCTAGTTCATTTCTTCTATCCAATTCTTGTCTCAAAGTCTGGGATTGGTGCTAGTAGGTTGCTAATAGTGTTGATTACTCCTTGTAGTTGATGCTAGTTGGTTTATTTGGTGGAAGATCATATGTTCAGATCCTATATGCATATTAATACCCCTCTGATTATGAACATGAATATGCTTTGTGAGTAGTTACGTTTGTTCCTGAGGACAAGGGAGAAGTCTTGCTATTAGTAGTCATGTGAATTTGGTATTCGTTCGATATTTTTATAAGATGTATGTTGTCTAGCCTCTAGTGGTGTGAACGTCGACTACATAACACTTCACCATTATTCGGGCCTAGAGGAAGGCATTGGGAAGTAATAAGTAGATGATGGGTTGCTAGAGTGACAGAAGCTTAAACCCTAGTTTATGCGTTGCTTCGTAAGGGGCTGATTTGGATCCACATGTTTCATGCTATGGTTAGGTTTACCTTAATACATTTGTTGTAGTTGCGGATGCTTGCAATAGAGGTTAATAATAAGTGGGATGCTTGTTCAAGTAAGAACAGCACCCAAGCACCGGTCCACCCACATATCAAATTATCAAAGTACCGAACACGAATCATATGAACGTGATGAAAACTAGCTTGACGATATTCCCATGTGTCCTCGGGAGTGCTTTTCCTATTATAAGAGTTTGTTCCGGCTTGACCTTTGCTACAAAAAGGATTGGGCCACCTTGCTGCACCTTATTTACTTTTGTTACTTGTTGCTCGTTACAATTTATCTTGTCACCAAATTATCTGTTACCACTTATTTTAGTACTTGCAGAGAGCACCTTGCTAAAAACCGCTTATCATTTCCTTCTGCTCCTCGTTGGGTTCGACACTCTTACTTATCGAAAGGACTACAATAGATCCCCTATACTTGTGGGTCATCACCTCCTGCTCTGCCCGCTCCGCGGCGATCTGCTCCTCCTCCTGCAGGTGCTCCTGGAGGAGATGGTGGTTGTAGGCGGCGTTGGCCTGCCCCTCCCGGAACTGCTCCTGACACATCTGCCTCACACTGTCCATATATTGGGCATGGGCCTCGCCGATGGTCATGGTGCAATGCACCGGCAAGGATGGCGCGGAGGAGGGGGTTGGCGCCGGATCGTCGACTACCATGTTCTCCATTGGGATGTCGTCGTCCTCCGGCTGCCTGCCGGCCAGCCGGTCGGCAGCAATGGCTGGCATCTCCTTGTGGTCCCTCGTCCGCCCATCCCGAAGAGCGCTGGAGCGCGAGGAAGGCATGGTGGGCAGTAGTGGTGTGGACAGGAGAAAGGGAACATATGTGGATGACTGCGGCTATGGCCAGCACAGTAGTTTATATAGCAATGGTGGGTGGGCGGAGGGACGGACGTGTGGCGCCGGAGTAGCCGCCTTGGCAACCATGTATCATTAATGTGGGTGGCAGATGGACGGACGGACGACACTTGTGTCATTTGAAGGCGGAGCAATCGCCTGCATCGGGAAGCGGGGCGGGCGGCGCTGACTGTTTCGGGCGGAAGGCATGCGTGGGCGAGGAGATGACTTTACTTGGAGAGGATGACAATGGGGACCCACCAGGTCCATAGCCTCACGTATGCAAGTGCCTCCTTATTATATATATATATATATGTATAAAACTATACTCCCTCCGTCTAGGTGAATAAGTCGTATTACAAGGTGCATCCCGACCTAGGTGCAAGCAGATTGGTGGAAAAGAAGAATATTTCTCTCTTCTAAACACAACATTTAATCACAGTAGTTAAGAGGATGCCTTATTAGCTACCCATGCAAGCCATCATAATTCATAGCATGCAAAGCGCTTTTATTTCTTGCCTATTAACCGCATGGAAGTGCTCCACGCATTAGTCCTTGCCCGAGCAAAAAAAGGGAGGAAAGGGGTTTCCACGGGAGACAACGAGGCAGAGGTGGAAGCGCTCGCTGGAGTAATTTATTTTGCTTCCTCCTGGTTTCCTGACATCACGGTCCCACACCATTGTCAACCTATGTAGTAGTCACTAAACGAGAGAATTGCACAATAAGCGGCCGACAGCTAGGACCAAGCAGCTCGAGCAGTATTTGTGTTTTTGAGGTGTGAGCACTGCAGAGTTTTTCGATGTTTAGCCCAGATATTAATTTTTCTCCTCTGAACAACAACGAAAACATCGCTGCAAGTATTAACTGGGCGGCTGTGGCACGTCTAGCCCAGGCCAGATATCCAGCCCAAATATTAATTTTTTTCAAGCTGAAAATGGCTAGCCCAGCTATACTTTTTTTAGGAATACCCAGGCAAGGTCAAGTTGTTATTCTCCGCCCCGCTGGGCTGCAAATCTTTCCTAGGAGGGATGCATTAGGCTTAACAAGAAAATGGGCTTTAAGAAATAATAAATTGGATGTAATTATAAAAACTGGGCAGTAACTATAAAAAAATGCACCAAACACATGATTACTTTATAAAATATTATTTTTGGATATTGAAAATTTTAATTTCTTTAATTGTTGCAAGCGCAATGTTTCGTTGGATTTTTACGTAATATAAATTTATATTGAAATTGTATTTAATATGACTAGAAATTTTGGGACAAAAATATTTCGGATCCCATCAAAATGTGGGAAATTTTATTGAATTCTGTTTTGAATGGTTTGTTGAAATGAGTTGTACTTTTAACAAACTGTAAATGAGCTGTAGTAAATTCCATTAGAATTCAAAAATGGGCTACACATTCTTACAAATCTCAAATGGGCTATATGTTCTCTGCCACACACTTCTGGCCTTACTAAGTTGACGCGTCCCCTAAAAAAATAGAGTTGACGCGTATGCAAGGCTTTGTCAACTTATAGTCAACACACGGTTCTAGCAGCAGTGGCCGTTGGATGTCCATCCAACGGATGCCGTGGTTCTTCTTCAATCTCGGATATTCTAGCATCACCCGCCTAAAAAATGAATCCTCCCCCTGACATCTGGGGCGCACCATTTCGGAAGCTGACCTGTGGGCCTACTAAGTTGACGTACCAAGGGCTTTATCAACTTAGTCAATATAAACGATTCTAGCTGCAGTGACCGTACGATGTCCATCCAACGACCGTAGTGCTTCTTCAACCACTGGTCTTCTTGCTCCAGCCACACAAAGCAGCGCCGGTCATGCCGCCTGCTCCTGCCACCCGTGGCCGGCTGTGCTGTCGCGGAGGCCTCACCGCCCCTACTATTCCCACCGCTGGCCAGGCCCTGCGGCAACGGCAGCCTCACACCGCAGCGGAACGAGTGAACCCTCATACTCCTCTCCGCGTGGGCATCCACTGCCGCATCTTCACCGGCTCCGCGTCGTCCCCTTCCTAGGCCTCGATGTCGTCCACCGCCCTGGTGCTCTCGGTGCGGCGTGGTCAACATGGTCAAGGAACGACTTCCATCCAACTGTACATGGAGAGGCTGACAGCTAGGTCCACGGCGACAGCAAGGAAGTGCCTCCTTATTACGTGGAAAATAATGATTCCTCCACCTGACAGCAGGGACCCACAGGACAGGCCACCGTATTTCGCAAAAAAAACGTTTCCCCCTGACTGCTGGGACCCACCAGCTACACCTTCGCACGCAAGGAAGTGCGTCCGGGCAAAAAAACAAAACAATTCCCCCCCTAACTGCTGGGACCCAGCAGCTACACCTTCGCACACAAGGAAGTGCATCCGGGCAAAAAAAAACAATTCACCCCCCTGACTGCTGGGACCCACCAGCTACATCTTCGCAGGCAAGGAAGTGCCTGGCGGTCGGGACCCACCTGGTCGAAGCGTACGTAGCGTTGTCATTCTGCTCGCGAACGTGTACGTACATATGTACTGGTCGATGTAGAGGCGCGCACGTGTCATAGTAGAGGCACGTACGTGTCGTAGTAGAGGCGCGCATGTAGCATGTACACGTACGTACAGCGGCCAGGATGCAAGAAAGAAAATACGGCCACGTGCGTACATACGAGCAGGGTCTCAAACGCCTACTCGCGCATACGTACGGCCAGGGCTCGTGTACATGGCTGGGTCGGAACGGAGAAACAACGTCGTCGTCGTGTTCATGCGGAGGCAATAGAATGCGTCGTGTTCATGGGGAGGCAACGGAATGCGTCGTGTTCATGGGGAGGCAACGGAATGCGTCGTGTTCATAGGAAGGCAACGGAGTGCGTCGTGTTCATCGGGAAGCAACCGGAACGCGTGGGAGCCAACCGGTTGGGTCGGAACAGAATGCGTGGTCGTGTTCATCGGGAGGGCTTGGACGGAACAGGTGATGGAAACGAGGCCTGGCGTATCGCAGAACGGAGGAAACGGACCTCCTACGATCGAAACGGGGGTCCTGTTGATCGGGAGGGGTGTGGCGTACTACAAAACGGACGAAACGGACCTCCTACGGTCGAAACGGGGGTCCTGTTGATCGGGAGGGGTGTGGCGTACCGCAAAACGGACGAAACGGACCTCCTATGGTCGAAACGGGGGTCCTGTTGATCGGGAGGGGTGTGGCGTACCGCAAAACGGACGAAATGGACCTCCTACGATCGAAACGGGGGTCCTGTTCATCGGGAGGGGTGTGGCGTACCGCAAAACGGGACTCCTCGAGATACTGTTCATCTCCACCGTCGACGTCCTCCAGCCTCCACGAGCTCCTGTTCATCCAGCCTCCACCGCGCGCTACTCCACCGGCTACTGTTCAACCACCCCTCCACCGTCTACTGTTCATCCAGCCCTCCACACCACGGGGTCCTGTTCAACCACCCCTCCACGGGCACCCCTCCACCGTCTACTGTTCATCCAGCCCTCCACACCATGGGGTCCTGTTCAACCACCTCTCCACGGGCACCCCTCCACTGTCTACTGTTCATCCAGCCCTCCACACCACGGGGTCCTGTTCATCCACCCCTCCACAGGCACCCCTCCACCGTCTACTGTTCATCCAGCCCTCCACACCACGGGGTCCTGTTCATCCACCCCTCCACGGGCACCCCTCCACCGTCTACTGTTCATCCAACCCTCCATCACACCACGGGGTCCTGTTCATCCAGAGGCAACGCCACCGCTCACTGTTCATCCACCCCCCCCCCGCAACGCTCACTGTTCATCCCATCGATCGGCTTCAGTTAGCAGTAGTAGCGAAGGAATCGATCAATCGGGTTTAGTTAACAGCCATCAATTGATTTCTCGGGTTCAGCAATGCGTTGCCTGCAGTGCAATCGCTCGGGTTCAGTTAGAGCCCAACGCCTCGCTCGGGTTCAGTTAGAGCCAACGCCTCGCACACACGCGCGTACGTGTACGAGAGAAACGCCCATCGCTCGGCCCCCGACCTCCCACCGTAACCGGGAACTCCCCGAAATTTTCCTCGCCCTCGCTTCTACCATGGTTTTTTCCGTCATGGACGGCCCAAAGAATGTCATGCAGCTACGTCTCCGGCCCGCCCAGGATGAAAAGCCCATTTTCTGTCATGATTTTTTGTCATAGAAGTAGGAGCCCACCACATCTATGATGATACCGGGTTTTGTCACAATTATCGTCATAGAAGTGTCATATGTATGACAGAAAAAAATTCGTTCGGCCCAAAATGTCACGGATGTGTCTTTTTTTGTAGTGGCCCCTGGTGCTCTATTAGCGTGAAGAAAAGCCGAATAGAGGATCGAATAATAACCACAGGAGTATAATCCAAATATGTCAATATGCGTGTGCAGGCTTCACTGTTGGCCACTGCCGCACATACTGCGAAGATCGCCGCACTAAAGCTAAACCTCGAGCGGTCCGAGGAAGAACTCAGCCATGCCAAAAAGCAGCTTGAGGAGAAAAAAGGTAAGTAATACCTTACCTATTTATATAAAAGAAAGTTGGATGCAAAATAATAGGATCATCATGGATGTACCAGGGTCCACAACCGAAGTGGCGGCCCTAAAGCAGGCACTGTCCGAGGCCAAGGAGCGTATCGAGCGAGAAAAACAAGAGGCCCGAGCAGGCGAAGGGCAGCAAGAGCTCCGAGAACTCGTGAAGAAGCACGAGTCCTTGGAGCGTGACTCGAAGACCCGAGAGTCCGAGCTTGCCAAGGCCCTCGAAAGCGCAAAGCATGCCAAGGACGAAGCCCAAAAGGCCCTCCAAGAAATTGAGGCGGTGAAGAAGATAGCGGCGGGTAAGGCATTCATTATGCAAAGCAAGCATGCGAAATAAAATTTCCTTTTACTTACCCGGGTTCGGAGCTCTCCAGGAGCGTTCGCAGATCTGCCCCGCAGTGTGTCTGATGCCGCGGAGTTCTACCGGGCCGAGGAGGGAAGCTCGACGGAGAAGTTGTTCTGGTCTCAGTATACTGGTACCGAACACCCGATGCCCGTGAGCGACCAGCTGAAGCAACTGGTCGAGCTCCACAAGGTGGCCGAACAGGCCATGAGGGGCCTTATAGCCCGGATGTGGCCTGGCAATTCCCTTCCCAACAGCTACTTCGGCTTGGTGAGGCGGCTTGTTGATGCATGCCCACGGCTGGAAGTCATAAAGCGGTCCGTCTACATCGAGGGTGCCCGTAGGGCTTTTACCCGTTCGAAGGTGCACTGGGCCAAGATGGACGCCGAGAAGCTGGTGAAGGAGGGGCCGCCGCAGGGCAAAGAGCATTGCCACCCTGAAATGTATTATGAGGGTGTCCTGAAGGGTGCCCGGCTTGTGGGAGACGAGTGTGCGAAGGATGTAATTTTTAAATAAACTTTCTCATGTGATCCTGTATTATGGAAACTAGTTCACCTGCACTATGCAATGCTTTCGAATTTAAAATATTACCTTCTGTGAGGCCGTTTATAAAATCTGAGAGTTGCTAGTCGTCGGCTTCAGCCCCCATGCAGCTAGTGCTGGGGTGTTCGGGATAAATCTGGGCACTCTTTTTCCCATTTATGGGTCCTTCGAGGGAGGCAATCAGACTATAATGCTTTATCGCTCTCACTTAGCCATAGAAGTCTACAATTTTAAATTTTGGCGAAGCCCCTAGTATTTAGAGAGCCGAAGTTGGGGCGCTAGACACGCCTAAGCCGGATAAGGCCGACTCCTTGCCCGAAGCGGAAAAAGTCTTTAGGGACTTGAGACCTCGCGAACAGCGACCAGCTCTCGCCTCATCATGACAGTCAGTTTTAGCTTTCTCTACTGAGGTGCTCGGCCGGAAGAACCGGGGCACAATCGCAGTAGTTCTCCCAATGCTACCTTAGCCGATACAGCGGAACGTAAGGTACCAAAACATGGGAGGCAGGCAAACCCAACAATTGACCCAACAAACATGATTCGGAGCTGATGCATATAATGCTATAAGTTCGGGGTGCCGCACTGTCGAAAGTGTTCAGGCTTCTCACGCCGAATTATGGGGTATACGGAAGCCCCTGGTGTATTGGTCGTACCAGAGTGTACGGGTGCTGATTGTCATATATGAACATATATATGTAAAACAATATAGAATGCAATAATAGACTAGTGCTATGCATTGTTTATTTAAAAAGTGCGTCAAAGCATACTGATACAAGCAGTGCGATAAGCAAAAAGTAGGACTATTTGACATGTCTCGTCCAAGGGCAAGCTGCGAACTAGTATTTAAAGTAGGTATTTCACTCGTTATCAGAGACCACCTGGGGATTCCATTGTATGACGTAGCTTCCTGCCTCCTTGGGTGTTGTATCGTTTGTCCGGCTATCGTGCTGCCGGATAAGGCTTCCAGAGAGGGAAGTCCTGAAAGAGAGAGAATGATAACAGTAATAAGCCCCTAGTGCGGTTGAGCCGCATTGTGGGACGTGCCGTGCTCGTGCCCCCACCGATACCCATGGTATTTTCAATGCGTAGTTATGTACGCGTGGGACGGATTTAGCCGTTGTACTGAGACTAGGGTGGGGGCCGAATTGCTAGGCGAGATCTGAACGTGCCAGGCGATCCTGTTGCAGTTTACTCCGGATTTGCTTGACGGTGTCCGGGGGCTTGATCGCCGAACTGGTGGATTGCCTTAAAAGGCTGCTTTGTGCTTCTGTTGCGAGGGCCGCAGTGTGCTCCTCCATACGGAGCGAGCGCTCTGTGTTTCCTTTGACTGTGATGACCCCCTTAGGTCCTGGCATCTTGAGCTTGAGGTATGCATAATGTGGTACCGCATTGAATCTTGCAAATGCGGTGCGCCCGAGCAGTGCGTGATAGCCGCTGCGGAACGGGACGATATCGAAGATTACTTCCTCGCTTCGGAAGTTGTCCGGAGATCCAAAGACCACTTCCAGTGTGATTGAGCCCGTACAATGGGCCTCTACACCTGGGATGACGCCTTTAAAGGTCATTTTGGTGGGTTTGATCCTCGAGGGGTCTATACCCATTTTGCGCACTATATCCTGATAATGCAGGTTCAGGCTGCTGCCGCCGTCCATAAGGACTCGGGTGAGGTGAAATTCGTCGATGATTGGGTCTAAGACCAATGCGGCAGATCCGCCATGACGGATACTAGTAGGGTGGTCCCTGTGATCGAAAGTGATCGGACAAGAGGACCATGGGTTGAACTTTGGGGCGACAGGCTCCATCGCATATACGTCCCTTAGTGCACGCTTCCATTCCCTCTTGGGGATGGGGGTTGCGTATATCATGTTCATCGTCCTTACTTGCGGGGGAAACCTCTTCTGTCCTCCCGTGTTCGGTGGCCGGGGCTCCTCCTCGTCATCGCTGTGCAGCCCCTTGTCCTTGTTTCCGGCGTTTAACTTGCCGGCCTGCTTGAACACCCAGCATTCTCTATTGGTGTGATTGGCTGGTTTGTCGGGGGTACCGTGTATTTGGCACGAGCGATCGAGTATGCAGTTCAGACTGGACGGGCCCGGAGTGCTTCTCTTAAATGGCTTTTTCCGCTGACCGGGTTTAGAGCCTCTGAATCCGGCATTGACTGCCGCATCCTCGGCATTATCGCCATTATTGCGGCGCTTATGTTTGTTGCGACGTGGCCTGCCGTTGCCATCCTTGGCATCCAAAGTGCCAAGGTTTCTTGATATGTTGTTGCTGCGAGCCAGCCAGCTATCCTCTCCCGAGAAAAAGCGGGTCATGAGCATCGTGAGGGCTGCCATGGATTTCGGGTTTTCTTGGCCAAGGTGCCGAGCGAGCCACTTGTCACAGATGTTGTGCTTAAATGCCGCTAAGGCCTCTGCATCTAGACAGTCGACAATTTGATTCTTCTTGGTTAGGAACCGTGTCCAGAATTGCCTGGCCGATTCCCTTGGCTGCTGAATTATGTGGCTCAAGTCATCGGCATCTGGTGGTCGCACATAAGTGCCCTGGAAGTTATCGAGGAATGCGTCTTCCAGATCCTCCCAACAGCCAACGGAGTCTGTTGGCAAGCTATTCAGCCAATGCCGAGCTGGTCCTTTAAGCTTTAGTGGGAGGTACTTGATGGCATGTAGATCATCGTCGCGAGCCATGTGGATGTGGAGGAGGAAGTCCTCGATCCATACCGCGGGATCTGTTGTACCATCATATGATTCGATGTTTACGGGTTTAAAACCCTCTTGGAATTCATGATCCATTACTTCGTCAGTGAAGCATAGGGGGTGTGCGGCGCCTCTGTGTTGGGCTATCTCGCGGCGTAGCTCATATGAGTCTTGCCTGCTGTATTTGGCCCGGCCGGATTCACCTTTACTGTATCGGGTGTGACGGTCACCGTCCCGCGTAGGGGCATGCCCTCATGATCCGTAGATCGATCTTGCGTGTTTTGCCCTGTCTTCCAATATGTCTCGCAGGTCTCGCGTGTTCCCCGGTGCCTTGGTATTTTTGTTTGAGTGGCGGCGGGGTGCGGGCTGAGCTTTTGGCTGAAATGCCTCTCTGTCTCGGCCACGAGGTGGCCGATCAGCCGCGTCATACGCTGGTGATGTAGGTTTTAATGCTTCCTCCTCAAGTCGGGGTAGCAACCTGCGCTTTGGGTGACCCTTGGAGGTGCATTCGAGTTCGTATTCCTCGGCCGCAAGGACTTCAGTCCATCTATCTGCTAGCAAGTCATGATCAGCTCGAAGCTGTTGCTGTTTTTTCTTCAGGCTATTCGCTATGGCTATAAGCCGGCGCTTAAGCGCTCCTGCTCGACGGGATCCTTAGGTACGACAAATTCTTCATCGTCGAGGCTTACTTCGTCTTCGAAGGGAGGCATGTAATTGTCCTCCTCTCCCTCTGCCGCTTGGTCCGGAGGGCTGGCTTGTTCATCCTCTAGCTCTAGATACTGCTGCAGGGGATCGTCTTCGGCACTGTCCGGAGTACTGTTATCTCCTGTGCCGGTATCACCGCTTTTACTGTGGCGAGACTTAGAGCGGCGCTGCTGACGTCGGCGCTTGGGTTGCTTCTTGGAGGGGTCATCCTCCGCGGTCTTGTCACCATTGCCTTCTTCGGGTGTGTCCACCATATATATGTCATATGATGAGGTGGCGGTCCAGTGCCCCATGGGCAGTGGCTCCTGTTCGTCTCCTTCATCGTTGTCCATACCATCGATGTCTTCAGAGTCGAAGTCGAGCATGTCAGTTAAATCATCGACGGTGGCTACTAAGTGGGTGGTGGGTGGGGCATGAATTTCTTCATCGTCCGCATCCCATTCTAGCTGGACATAGTTCGGCCAAGGTTCTCCTGACAATGAGAGAGACCTTAACGAGTTTAGTACATCGCCAAAGGGCGAGTGCTGAAAAATATCTGCGGAGGTGAACTCCATGACCGGCGCCCAGTCGGATTCGACAGGCGCGGGTGCAGGCGGTTCAGAGTCTGTGGCCGGAGACGAGTCTATAGGTTCGGCATCACGACTCTCGTGAGGGGTAGGGTCAGTATCCGGCTCTATCACCGCTGATAGTGCGGCCTCCATGGCGGGGTCTATCCACCCAACCTCGGATGGTGCAATATGTTCCGGATTGAAGGCCGAAGTTGTTGCTGGTGCGATCTCCTGAACATCATCCAATGGCAGAGCTACATCATGCTCGTCGTGATCGTGCGGCGCACCTGGCATGGGCTCGAATCCGTCGAAGATCAAGTCTCCGTGGATGTCGGCCGTGTATTTCAAGTTTCCGAACCTGACCTGGTGGCCAGGGGGGTAGCTTTTGATCTGCTCCAGATGGCCAAGCGAGTTGGCCCGCAGTGCGAAGCCGCCGAATACAAAGATCTGTCCGGGGAGGAAAACCTCACCTTGGACCGCATCGCTGCCGATGATCGAAGGAGCCATCAGGCCGTATGGTGACGACATAGTGGAACTCTCAATGAAAGCACCAATGTCGGTGTCAAAACCGGCGGATCTCGGGTAGGGGTTCCCGATCTGTGCGTCTAAGGCGGATGGTAACATGAGGCAAGGGACACGATGTTTACCCAGGTTCGGGCCCTCTCTATGGAGGTAATACCCTACTTCTGGCTTGATTGATCTTGATGATATGAGTAGTACAAGAGTTGATCTACCACGAGATCGTAGAGGCTAAACCCTAGAAGCTAGCCTATGGTATGATTGTTGTTGTCCTACGGACTAAGCCCTCCGGTTTATATAGACACCGGAGGGGGCTAGGGTTACACAGAGTCGGTTACAATGGGAGGAGATCTACATATCCGTATCGCCAAGCTTGCCTTCCACGCCAAGGAGAGTCCCATCTGGACACGAGACGACGTCTTCAATCTTGTATCTTCATAGTCCAACAGTCCGGCCAATGTATATAGTCCGGCTGTCCGGATACCCCCTAATCCAGGACTCCCTCAGCCACGATCTCCAGGAGTGTCATCAGGTCGAGCAGCTCGCCAGGAAGCAGAGAGCTGAATATGAGAAGCGTGATAAGGAAAAGGGACGGAATGGCACTGGCGGGAAGGGCCGAGGCGGCGGAGCAAGCCGTCCTGGAAAAGCTCCTCACAATGAAGGAAAACCCGCCAGGGGCTGTGAGAAAGAGAATTGCAATGATAAGAGTGATGGAGGAGATGAAGAGGAAACCAGTGAGCAGGAGTTCCAGAAAGCCACTGACGCCCTATGCATTGACGGTGGTGCATCTTTGCACTCCTCTCACCACCAACTTAAACAATGGGCGCGTGAAGTCAATGTTGTGGAGCCAGCGGCAGATTCTCGGAAGCCACTCAAGTGGTCGTGCACGCCCATCATCTTTGATGGAGAGGACCACCCTGACCGCACTATCGGGGTAGGGTGCTTGCTGTTGTTGGTCTCACCAGCAATCCGCAACCTCAAAGTCACGAAGATGTTGGTTGACGGCGGGGGCGGGTTGAATCTGATCTCTCCAAAGGTTACCAGCAAACTTCAGATAGCAAAGCAAGAGCTTGACGTTACCGGCATGTTTCAAGGAGTTAACCCCGGGAGGAGTCGTCCTAAATGGAAGATCACATTGCCGGTGACATTCAGGGGAGAGTTGAATTACCGAACTGATGTGGTTGACCTCCCCCTGCCGTACAATGGGTTCCTTGGTCGCCCAGTGTCGTGGCAACGAGTCTGACAGTAAGAGTAGGGGGTACGTAGCAGGAGGCAGTGTCCTAGCTACGACGAGGTTGTACACACAAATTTACGAGTTCAGGCCCCTCTCGGAGGAGGTAAAAGCCCTACGTCTCGGTGCTGCTGAGCCTTGCCGACTGGATATGTGTTGAAGTTACAGGGGGTGCGAACCCTTGTGCTAGAGGGGAGGTTGGCTTATATTTAGTGCGCCAGGTCCCTCACAGCCCTTAGTTACACAAGGGTTCAATGTGAGTTATAACTTGAATGTTACTGGTAACGCCCGTAGTAAATGATCTTTATGACGATGGAGTGAATGCCTGAACATTGCCATCCTGGGGTGACTTTAGGCCTTCTGTACTCCGAGTGGGTATTTGTATGGTCGAGTGGAATTGGGATATCCGAGTGGAATCTTCCGTCGAGTGGATTGCACTTCAGGGTGGTTTCCGTCGGTATTTCCTGTTGTACTTTGTATGTCTCTGACTTTAGGGCAGTGTCCTTGGGTAGGGTGTCTAGGTCAGGCCTAAGACCCTACCCTAAGTACATGTCATCCTCATTAGCCCCCGAATGGATTGAGGACCGAGTGAAGAAGGGTTGAAGTTGGTACCGACTCGATTCAATGCTTTAGAGGCGTTTCATCAAAATCTTGAAAGCATACTGGAATTTTAACCCTGCGTCAGTCGCCTTGATCGATTCTGGTCTCTGAGATCGCCGAGTGAATTATGCTACAAGTCTTCGAGTGAGTTGGAATGTGATATCTTTGCCGCGATCGACTGTCATGCGGTTCCCGGTGAAGGAAATATGCCCTAGAGGCAATAATAAAGTTGTTATTTATATTTCCTTATATCATGATAAATGTTTATTATTCATGCTAGAATTGTATTAACCGGAAACTTAGTACATGTGTGGATACATAGACAAACAGAGTGTCACCAGTATGCCTCTACTTGACTAGCTCGTTGAATCAAAGATGGTTAAGTTTCCTAGCCATAGACATGAGTTGTCATTTGATTAACGGGATCACATCATTAGAGAATGATGTGATTGACTTGACCCATTCCGTTAGCTTAGCATTTGATCGTTTAGTATATTGCTATTGCTTTCTTCATGACTTATACATGTTCCTATGGCTAAGAGATTATGCAACTCCCGAATACCGGAGGAACACTTTGTGTGCTACCAAACGTGAAAATGTAACTGGATGATTATAAAGGTGCTCTACAGGTGTCCCCGATGGTACTTGTTGAGTTGGCATAGATCAAGATTAGGATTTGGCACTCCGATTGTCGGAGAGGTATCTCTAGGCCCTCTCGGTAATGCACATCACTATAAGCCTTGCAAACAATGTAACTAATGAGTTAGTTGCGGGATGATGCATTATAGAACGAGTAAAGAGACTTGCCAATAATGAGATTGAACTAGGTATTGAGATACCAACGATCAAATCTCGGGCAAGTAACATACCGATGACAAAAGGAGCAACGTATGTTGTTATGCAGTTTGACGGATAAAGATCTTCGTAGAATATGTAGGAGCCAATATGAGCATCCAGGTTCCGCTATTGGTTATTGACTGGAGATGAGTCTCGGTCATGTCTACATAGTTCTCGAACCCGTAGGGTCCTCACGCTTAACGTTCAGTGACGGTCGGTATTATGAGTTTATGTGTTTTGATGTACTGAAGGTTGTTCGGAGTCCCAGATGAGATCAGAGACATGACGAGGAGTCTCGAAATGTTTGAGACATAAAGATCGATATATTGGAAGGCTATATTCGGACATCAGAAAGGTTCTGAGTGGTTCGGGTATTTATCGGAGTACCGGAGAGTTACGGGAATTCGCCGGGGAGTATATGGGCCTTATTGGGCTTTAGGGGAGAGAGAGAGGGGCTGCCTAGGGCAGGCCGCGCGCCCCCCAAGGCCTAGTCCGAATTGGACTAGGGGGAGGGGCTGCACCCCCTCCTTCCTTCTCTTCTCTCTTCCCCTTCCTTCTCTCCTACTCCTACTACTTGGAAAGGGGGGAATCCTACTCCCGGTGGGAGTAGGACTCCCCAGGGCATGCCATAGTAGAGGGCCGACCCTCCCCCTCCTCCACTTCTTTATATACGGGGGAAGGGGGCACCCCATAGACACACAAGTTGGTCATTGATCTTTTAGCCGTGTGCGGTGCCCCCTCCACCATAATCCATCTCGGTCATATCGTCGTAGTGCTTAGGCGAAGCCCTGCGCAGGTAGCTTCATCATCACTATCATCACGCCGTCGTGCTGACGAAGCTCTCCCTCGAAGCTCTACTGGATCGTGAGTTCGCGGGACGTCACTGAGCTGAACGTGTGCAAATCGCGGAGGTGCCGTACGTTCGGTACTAGGATCGGTCGATCATGAAGACGTACGACTACATCAACCGCGTTGTCATAACGCTTCCACTTTCGGTCTACGAGGGTACATGGACAACACTCTCCCCTCTCATTGCTATGCATCACCATGATCTTGCGTGTGCGTAGGATTTTTTTCTGAAATTACTATGTTCCCTAACAGTGGCATCCAAGCTAGGTTTACGCGTAGATGTTATATGCACGAGTAGAAAACAAGTGAGTTGTGGGTGATACTAACCATACTGCTTACCAGCATGTCATACTTTGATTCCACGGTATTGTTGGATGAAGCAGCCCGGACCGACATTACGCGTACGCTTACGTGAGACTGGTTCTACCAACGTGCTTCGCACACAGGTGGCTGGCGGGTGTCAGTTTCTCCAACTTTAGTTGAATCGAGTGTGGCTACGCCCGGTCCTTGTTGAAGGTTAAACAACACATACTTGACGAAATATCATTGTGGTCTTGATGCGTAGGTAAGAACGGTTCTTGCTCAGCCCGTAGCAGCCACGTAAAACTTGCAACAAGAAAGTAGAGGACGTCTAACTTATCTTTGCAGGGCATGTTGTGATGTGATATGTTCAAGACATGATGCTAAATTTTATTGTATGAGATGATCATGTTTTGTAATGGAGTTAGCGACAAATGGCAGGAGCCATATGGTTGTCGCTTTATTGTATGAAATGCAATCGCCACTTTATCACTAAGCGGTAGCGATAGTCGTAGAAACAATAGTTGGCGAGACGACAACGATGCTACGATGGAGATCAAGGTGTCGCGCCGGTGATGATGGTGATCATGACGGTGCTTTGGAGATGGAGATCAAAGGCACAAGATGAGGATGGCCATATCATATCACTTATAGATTGCATGTGATGTTTATCCTTTATGCATCTTATTTTGCTTAGATCGACGGTAGCATTATAAGATGATCTCTCACTAAATTTCAAGGTATAAGTGTTCTCCCTGAGTATGCACTGTTGCGACAGTTCTTCGTGCTGAGACACCACGTGATGATCGTGTGTGATAAGCTCTATGTTCACATACAACGGGTGCAAGCCAGTTTTGCACACGCAGAATACTCGGGTTAGACTTGACAGCCTAGCACATGCAGATATGGAATCGGAACACTGGAGACCGAAAGGTCGAGCATGAATCATATAGTAGATATGATGAACATAGTGATGTTCACCATTGAAAACTACTCCATCTCACGTGATGATCGAACATGGTTTAGTTGATATGGATCACGTGATCACTTAGATGATTAGAGGGATGTCTATCTAAGTGAGAGTTCTTAAGTAATATGATTAATTAAACTTTTAATTTATCATGAACTTAGTCCTGGTAGTATTAGCATATCTATGTTGTAGATCAATAGCTCGCGTTTAGCTTCCCTGTTTTATTTTTGATATGTTCCAAGAGAAAACTAAGTTGAAAGATGTTAGTAGCAATGATGTGGATTGGGTTCGTGATCTGAGGACTATCCTCATTGCTGCACAGAAGAATTATGTCCTTGATGCACCACTAGGTGACAGACCAATTGCAGGAGCAGATGCAGACGTTATGAATGTTTGGCAAGCTCGATATGATGACTACTTGATAGTTTAGTGCACCATGCTTTGTCAGTGTCCTGGGAACGGGGGTCCCCATACTTGCCTGCCTGCGGCCCACGGCATGGCTCCACTAGCGGCCCCGTATGGCCCATCTTCCCCAACAAACACTCAAGACCCTCGCGAGGGGCCAAGCCTCGCGAGGCGGACGACACAAGACCTCCTCAGGAGCGGCCTCACCAGGCTGGCTCGCGAGGGGCGGAGAGATCAAGGCAAGGGACACCTCGCGAGGTTCAAGTGACGCAAGCCATGACGACTTGAGCCAGGCGGGCACCAGCGCGTGCAGTGTCCTCGTTTCCTCTTTGGTGCTAAAGGGGCAAGCGCAGGCGAGGAGTCCCGAGGCATCAGGCAAAGGTTTCCATATCGGTGCAATGAGACCAAGACCGGCAGGATGAAGGTCACCGTGGAGCCCAAGGAGGCATCACCACCAGAGCCTTTGGTAGGCGAAGACCACCTTTAGTCAGGATAGCTTGTACTAGTTGTCCCCCTTCAAAGTGGCCGTTGTGGCATCCCTTCCCGCTCAATAATTGGGGAGAGGACCAGGGCCTCTATAAATAGGACTAGCCACCGCAGTAGGAGGCAACGGATTTAGATCATCCTCACCCACACAAGTCCGCCAAGCACAAGAACACCTCACCTCAGGAGGCTATTCTTCCCTTCTACTGTTCATCCTCAACCCAAGAGGAAATCCACCACACCACACTGGAGTAGGGTATTACACCACAACAGTTGCCCAAACCAATATAAATCTCGTGTCTCTTGTGTTGCAGGTTCGTCGAGCTAGGCTTTGAGATAGCGGTGAGGCTAAGGGCGTGATTAGGTAGGGGGAGATATTCGTGCGCACCCCAGTGTTTGAACCTCGTGGGTTTTGCCGAAACCCGAAATCTGACATTTGGCGCGCTAGGTAGGGGTGCGCTGAAGCTTTCCTTCCGTCGATCCGCGTCCCGTCACTTCGTCGCATCCATGGCGGACGCTCGTCGCGCCCGCGCTGAGCGTCGGGCCGCCCTCCCCGCCCGCGTCGCTCAGACCACTCCTGTCGGCGGGCCTCCCCGTCGTTCCCCGTCGCCCGCCGCCAACGCCGCCACCGGCCCGGCGGGAAAAGAGCAGCAAGCGTCCTCGCTGCACCCCTCGGTGCGGCGGGACAGCCGCACCGCCACTCCGTCGCTGACCCCGGCTGGCTCGTCGTCTCACGCTCGTCGCGCTCCCATGGACGCGCAGGCCGCGCTGCTCATGGCACGCGAGCTCCTGCGCTACCGCCCCGTCGACAACCTCTACGAGGACTGGCTGGACCGCATCGCCGAGCTCATCAGCGCCCCAGGGGGCTCCCCAGCGCCATCTATCTCGCTGCCTCGCCCTCCGACAACTACGGGCGACGTGGCGCACGGGGCGCCTCCACCGCCCCTGCACCAAGACGGCATCCTGGCGCCAAGGCGTGCGGCCCCCCGGCGTGACCCGCCATGCCGGGCACCTACGCAAGAAGAGGGAAGCTGCCAAGAAGTTCCTCGTCTGCAAGAAAATGCTCCCGCGCTCCTAGCACCACTACGACAAAGACTGTGCGCCGCTTGCGGCGACGGTGCGCGCACACCAAGGGCGGGATCCACATCAGCGAAGGGTCCCGGTGGCCACCGCGGTTTGCCGCACCTTCGCCCCTGAGCTGCGTAGCGTCGCATGGCCGGGCAAATTCAAGCCAGACCCGCCTCCTCGCTACGACGGCACCCCCGACCCTGTGGAGTTCCTACAGCTCTACGAGCTGAGCATCGAGGCGGCCAACGGTGACGAAAAAGTCATGGCGAACTGGTTCCCCATGGCTCTCAAGGATGGCGCTCGCTCGTGGCTCCTGAACCTGCCCCTGGGCTCGATCTCCTCCTGGAACGAGATGCGCGACCGCTTCGTCGCCAACGGGCACTCGCGACCGCCCTCCGGCCGCGGGTGACCTGCGCCGCATCAAGCTGCAGCCAGGAGAGACCCTCCAGAAGTACATCCAGCGCTTCAACAACGTTCGCCTCAAGATCCCCAAGGTAACGGATGAGGCCATCATTTCCGCGTTTTCTGATGGCGTCCGCGACGTCAATATGAAGGAGGAGCTCGCCATCCACGAGGAGTTGTGCACGACCTTGGAGCTGTTCAACCTGGCAACCGAGTGTGCAAGTGTCGAGGAAGGGCGCCTTTCCCTCCTCGAGCTCCCGGCTGCCGACCCTGAGGAGAAGAAGGCCAAGGCCAAGGACGTGAAGGGCCAGGGAGTGGCCGTGCTTGCAGCGGAGCCGGAGATGAAGTGCGGCCGGGACATTCCTGAGTCATCCAAGAGCAGCCGTCCATTCTGCGCCTTCCACAACGTCCACAGCCACAACACTAATGACTGTTAAGAGCTCAGGGACATTCGGGACGGACGCCTCGGTTGACGCCCCGAGCGCAACGACCGGGGCTATGGCCGAGGAGGAGGACGTGGCGGAGGATGCTGGGACGATCGTGGCCCTCGCCAGGAGTGGCGTGACCAGCATCGCGAGGACCGCTGGCAGGACCAACCTCGCGAGGGCGCCTGGAGGGATCAGCCTTGCGAGGACCGCTGGCAGGACCAACCTCGCGAGGGCGCCTGGAGGGATCAGCCTCGTGAGGACCGCCCCCAGGGCAACGCTGGACTTCCTCCGCTGCCGCCACCACCAAGAAGGAACGATGACCACCATCAGGATGAGGGGGCCGGGGGCTTCCAGGAGCCGCGTGCTATCGCCTGCATCTTGGGCGGAGCTCAGGCCCCAGCCTCTCAGCGTATCTTCAAACAGTTTGCTCGCGAGGTGAACGTAGTCCTCCCCAGGCTCGAGGCCACACGCCCGCTTAGGTGGTCCAAGTGCGCCATCACCTTCAGTTCGACAGATCAGCTCAAGTGCGCGGCCACCGCTGGCGCCCTCCCGATGCTTTGCTCACCCGTCATCAGCAACGTGCAAGTCACCAAGACCCTCATCAACGGCGGTGTAGGGCTTAATGTCCTGTCCGTCGAGACGTTTGACAGCCTCCAAGTGCCATACGATCAGCTTCAGCCTACCAAGCCTTTCTCAGGAGTAACTGATGGCTCCACCACCCCGATAGGGCAGGTCCGCAACCCTGTCACCTTCGGGCAGCGCGACAACTACCGCACCGAGCTCATCGACTTCGACGTAGCCCACATCCGTCTGCCATATGATACGTCTCCAACGTATCTATAATTCTTGATTGCTCCATGCTATATTATCTACTGTTTTGGACTATATTGGGCTTTATTTTCCACTTTTATATTACTTTTGGGACTAACCTATTAACCGGAGGCGCATCCCAGAATTGCTGTTTTTTTGCCTATTTCAGTGTTTCGGAGAAACGGAATATCAAACGGAGTCCAAACGGAATGAAATCTTCAGGAACGTGATTTTCTCAACAAATGTGATCCAGGAGACTTGGACCCTCCTTCAAGAAAGGAGGGAGGCGGTCACGAGGGTGGAGGGCGCCCCCCTAGGCGCGTCCCCTGCCTCGTGGGCCCCCCTTTGCTCCACCGACGTACTCCTTCCTCCTATATATACCTACGTACCCCCAAACGGTCAAATACAGAGCCAAAAACCTAATTCCACCGCCGCAACCTTCTGTATCCATGAGATCCCATCTTGGGGCCTGTTCCGGGGCTCCGCCGGAAGGGGAATCCACCACGGAGGGCTTCTACATCATCACCATAGCCTCTCCGATGAAGTGTGAGTAGTTTACTTCAGACCTTCGGGTCCATAGTTAGTAGCTAAATGGCTTCTTCTCTCTTTTTGTATCTCAATACAATGTTCTCCCCCTCTCTCGTGGAGATCTATTCGATGTAATCTTCTTTTTGTGGTGTGTTTGTTGAGACCGATGAATTGTGGGTTTATGATCAAGACTATCTATGAGCAATATTGGAATCTTCTCTGAATTCTTTTATGTATGATTGGTTATCTTTGCAAGTCTCTTCAAATTATCAGTTTGGTTTGGCCTACTAGATTGGTTTTTCTTGCAATGGGAGAAGTGCTTAGCATTGGGTTCAATCTTGTGGTGTCCTTTCCGAGTGATAGTAGGGGCAGCAAGCCACGTATTGTATTGTTGCCATCGAGGATAACAAGATGGTTTTTTTTATCATATTGCATGAATTTATCCCTCTACATCATGTCATCGTGCTTAAGGAGTTACTCTATTTTCATTAACTTAATACTCTAGATGCATGCTGGATAGCGGTCGATGAGTGGAGTAATAGTAGTAGATGCAGGCAGGAGTCGGTCTACTTGTCTCGGACGTGATGCCTATATACATGATCATACCTAGATACTCTCATAACTATGGTCAATTCTGTCAATTGCTCAACAGTAATTCATTCACCCACCGTACAATACTTATGCTTTTGAGAGAAGCCACTAGTGAAATCTATGGCCTCGGGTCTATTCTCATCATATCAATCTTCAATCACTTTATTATTGCTTTGCTTTTTTACTTTGCTTTTTATTTTAGCTTGCATCTTTATATCAAAAATACCAAAAATATTATCTATCATATCTATCAGATCTCACTCTCGTAAGTGATCGTGAAGGGATTGGCAACCCCTAATCGCGTTGGTTGCGTTGAGCTATTTGTTTTGTGTAGGTACGAGGGACTCGCGCATGGCCTCCTACTGGATTGATACCTTGGTTCTCAAAAACTGAGGGAAATACTTACGCTAGTTTGCTGCATCATCCTCTCCTCTTCGGGGAAATCCAACGCAGTGCTCAAGAGGTAGCAAGAAGAATTTCTGGCGCTGTTGCCGGGGAGTCTACGAAAGTCAACATACCAAGTACCCATCACAATCCCTTATCTCCCGCATTACATTATTTGCCATTTGCCTCTCGTTTTCCTCTCCCCCACTTCACCCTGCCGTTTTATTCGCCCTCTCTTTTCCGTTTGCCTTTTTTCTCGCTTGCTTGTCGTTATGTCTGAATTTGGGGAAATTATTGCCGATATGGACAATAATAATATCATAGAAAATTCTGATGCTCCTGCTGAAGAACCCCCTACCTTGCATACAAAAAGATTGCGAATTGGTAGTGGTAATATTATTGGAAAAGGAGTTATTCAAGATTTCTTTACTTGCGCCGGTGCTTTGCCTTCTATGGGCGGTTCTATTCTCCATAGAACTAGTAGTCTTGCAGACGCTATTGCCATGCTTATCGTTGAACTTGAAAGGCAATTTATGCATATGCATCCTTGCATAGAAAGAATTTTCCTGGAATTCTCTAATATTGAGCATTCTTCTGTTAAGCATGCCACTACTATCTTTTTGGCTAATGAGTTCAAATTTATAATAAAAGAGGCCAAAGAAATCTTTGCGCATTATTGGGTGGACGCTGGCCGTCTTCTCATAGAAGCTATCCTCTTTGATCAAGAAGAAATAATGCGTTTTCAATCTCTAGACTATGTTGCTTTCAATGAAAACCTTAGAAAAAAGGTTCCTACCAATGTTCTAGTTGATAGAATTTC
The DNA here is from genome assembly GCF_003073215.2 of Triticum urartu. Taxonomy (NCBI): domain Eukaryota; kingdom Viridiplantae; phylum Streptophyta; class Magnoliopsida; order Poales; family Poaceae; genus Triticum; species Triticum urartu. The sequence goes on from NC_053024.1 coordinate 480,159,359, forward strand.
TAAACTTAATGATGATTTGGCTATTCGGAATAATGAGCTAGGATATTCTCTCGAGTATAGGCTCACCAAGTTCTGCCAAAAGAATGCTTATAATGATGAATTGGTTGTGCGATACGAAGGGCCGAAGGAGGAACCTTTACCTCCAAAGATTGATCTTGGGGACTTTTGTCCCATTAAATTTAGCCCTTTAGATTACTTTTGCTTGCCTCAAAGAAAACTTGCTGCCGAACGTAGAGAGTATGAGATGACTTTCACTGATCTATCCTATTACTATGGCAATACCTAGATCTATCCTTGCTTCTCTGCCTAGCTAGGGGCGTTAAACGATAATGCTTGTTGGGAGGCAACCCAATTTTATTTTAGTTTTTGCTTTTTTGTTTCTGTTTAGGAATAAATAATCCATCTACCTTCTGTTTAGATGTGGTTTTATGTTTTAGTTAGTGTTTGTGCCAAGTTAAACCTATAGGATCTTCTTGGATGATAGTTATTTGATCTTGCTGTAATTTCCAGAAACTTTTAGTTCACGAAAACAATTGTTAAAAATCACCAGAACGTGATAAAATAGTGATTACAATTGCTTATGATCAATAAACAAATTTCCTAGGTCGTCCTATTTTGTCTGAAGTTTTGGAGTTCCAGAAGTTTGCGTTAGTTACAGATTACTACAGACTGTTCTGTTTTTGGCAGATTCTGTTTTTTGTGTGTTGTTTGCTTATTTTGATGAATCTATGGCTAGTAAAATAGTTTATAATCCATAGAGAAGTTGGAATACAGTAGGTTTAACCCGAATATAAATAAAGAATGAGTTCATTACAGTACCTTGAAGTGGTCTTTTGTTTTCTTTCGCTAACGGAGCTCACGAGATTTCTGTTGAGTTTTGTGTTGTGAAGTTTTCAAGTTTTGGGTGAAATCTTTTGATGGATTATGGAACAAGGAGTGGAAAGAGCCTAAGCTTGGGGATGCCCATGGCACCCCAAAGATAATCTAAGGACATCGAAAAGTCAAATCTTGGGGATGCCCCGGAAGGCATCCCCTCTTTCTTCTACTCCCATCGGTAATTTTACTTGGAGCTATATTTTTATTCACCACATCATATGTGTTTTGCTTGGAGTGTCTTGTATGATTTGAGTCTTTGCTTTTTAGTTTACCACAATCATCCTTGCTGTACACACCTTTTGAGAGAGCCACACCTGAATTGGAATTTGATAGAATACTCTATGTGCTTCACTTATATCTTTTGAGCTTCATAGTTTTCTCTATGTGCTTCACTTATATCTTTTGAGCTTTATAGTTTTTGCTCTAGTACTTCACTTATATCTTTTAGAGAACGATGGTGGATTTGTCTTATAGAAACTATTGATATCTCATGCTTCACTTAGATTATTTTGAGAGTCTTAAATAGCATGGTAATTTGCTTAATAATCTTAATATGCTTGGTATTCAAGATTTGTAAAACTTTCTTTTGAGTGCGTTGAATACTAAGAAAAGTTTGATGCTTGATAATTGTTTTGAGATATGAAGATGGTGATATTAGATTCATGCTAGTTGAGTAGTTGTGAATTTGAGAAATACTTGTGTTAAAGTTTGTGATTCCCGTAGCATGCACGTATGGTGAACCGTTATGTGATGAAGTCGGAGCATGATTTATTTATTGATTGTCTTCCTTATGAGTGGTGGTCGGGGACGAGCGATGGTCTTTTCCTACCAATCTATCCCCCTAGGAGCATGCGCGTAATACTTATAACTTGTAGATTTTTGCAATAAGTATATGCGTTCTTTATGACTAATGTTGAGTCCATGGATTATACGCACTTTTCCTTCCTTCCACCATTGCTAGCCTCTCTAATACCGCGCACCTTTCGCCGGTATCATACACCCACCATATACCTTCCTCAAAACAGCCACGATACCTACCTATCATGGCATTTTCATAGCCATTCCAGAATATATTGCCATGCAACTTTCCACCGTTCCGTTTATTATGACACGCTCCATTATTGTCATATTGCTAGCATGATCATGTAGTTGACATTGTATTTGTGGCAAAGCCACCGTTCATAATTCTTTCATACATGTCACTCTTGATTCGTTGCATATCCTGGTACACCGCCGGAGGCATTCACATAGAGTCATAATTTGTTCTAAGTATCGAGTTGTAATTGTTGAGTTGTAAGAAAAATAAAAGTGTGATGATCATCATTTTTAGAGCATTGTTCCAAGTGAGGAAAGGATGATGGAGACTATGATTCCCCCATAAGTTGGGATGAGACTCCAGACGAAAAATAAAAAAGAAAGAAAAAAAGAGGCCATAAAAGAAAGAAAGAGAAAAGGCCCAAATAAAAAAAATGAGTGAAAAAGTGAGAAGGGACAATGTTACTATCCTTTTACCACACTTGTGCTTCAAAATAGCACCATGATCTTCATTATAGAGAGTCTCTCATTTTGTCACTTTCATATACTAGTGGGGATTTTACATTGTAGAACTTGGCTTGTATATTCCAATGATGGGCTTCCTCAAAATGCCCTAGGTCTTCGTGAGCAAGTGGGTTGGATGCACACCCACTTAGTTTCTTTAGTTGAGCTTTCATATACTTATAGCTCTAGTGCATCCGTTGCATGGCAATCCCTACTCACTCACATTGATATCTATTGATGGGCATCTCCATAGCCCGTCGATACGCCTAGTTGATGTGAGACTATCTTCTCCCTTTTTGTCTTCTCCACAACCACCATTCTATTCCACATATAGTGCTATATCCATGGCTCACGCTCATGTATTGCGTGAAGATTGAATTTTTTTGAAAATGTCAAAAGTATGAAACAACTGCTTGGCTTGTCATCGGGGTTGTGCATGATTTAAATACTTTGTGTGGTGAAGATAGAGCATAGCCAGACTATATGATTTTGTAGGGATAACTTTCTTTGGCCATGTTATTTTGAGAACACATAATTGCTTTGTTAGTATGCTTGAAGTATTGTTATTTTTATGTCAATATGAACTTTTGTCTTGAATCTTTCAGATCTGAATATTCATACCACAATTAAGAAGAGTTACATTGAAATTATGCCAAGTAGCACTCCGCATCAAAAATTCTTTTTTATCATTTACCTACTCGAGGACGAGCAGGAATTAAGCTTGGGGATGCCTGATACGTCTCCAACGTATCTATAATTTTTGATTGCTCCATGCTATATTATCTACTGTTTTGGACTATATTGGGCTTTATTTTCCACTTTTATATTACTTTTGGGACTAACCTATTAACCGGAGGCCCAGCCCAGAATTGCTATTTTTTGCCTATTTCAGTGTTTCGAAGAAACGGAATATCAAACGGAGTCCAAACATAATGAAATCTTCGGGAACGTGATTTTCTCAACAAATATGATCCAGGAGACTTGGACCTTCCGTCAAGAAAGGAGGGAGGCGGTCACGAGGGTGGAGGGCGTTCCCCCCCTAGGGCGCGCCCCCTGCCTCGTGGGCCCCCCTTTGCTCCACCGACGTACTCCTTCCTCCTATATATACCTACGTACCCCCAAACAATCAGATACAGAGCCAAAAACCTAATTCCACCACCGCAACCTTCTGTATCCACGAGATCCCATCTTGGGGCCTGTTCCGGGGCTCCGCCGGATGGGGAATCCACCATGGAGGGCTTCTACATCATCACCATAGCCTCTCCGATGAAGTGTGAGTAGTTTATTTTCAGACCTTCGGGTCCATAGTTAGTAGCTAGATGGCTTCTTCTCTCTTTTTGGATCTCAATACAATGTTCTCCCCCTCTCTCGTGGAGATCTATTCGATGTAATCTTCTTTTTGTGGTGTGTTTGTTGAGACCGATGAATTGTGGGTTTATGATCAAGACTATCTATGAGCAATATTTGAATCTTCTCTGAATTCTTTTATGTATGATTGGTTATCTTTGCAAGTCTCTTCAAATTATCAGTTTGGTTTGGCCTACTAGATTGGTTTTTCTTGCAACGGGAGAAGTGCTTAGCTTTGGGTTCAATCTTGCGGTGTCCTTTCCCAGTGACAGTAGGGGCAGCAAGGCACGTATTGTATTGTTGCCATTGAGGATAACAAGATGGTTTTTTATCATATTGCATGAATTTATCCCTCTACATCATGTCATCTTGCTTAAGGCGTTACTCTATTTTCATTAACTTAATACTCTACATGCATGCTGGATAGCGGCCGATGAGTGGAGTAATAGTAGTAGATGCAGGCAGGAGTCGGTCTACTTGTCTCGGACGTGATGCCTATATACATGATCATACCTAGATACTCTCATAACTATGCTCAATTCTGTCAATTGCTCAACAGTAATTCTTTCACCCATCGTAGAATACTTATACTTTTGAGAGAAGCCACTAGTGAAATCTATGGCCCCCGGGTCTATTCTCATCATATCAATCTTCAATCACTTTATTATTGCTTTGCTTTTTACTTTGCTTTTTATTTTATCTTGCATCTTTATATCAAAAATACCAAAAATATTATCTATCATATCTATCAGATCTCACTCTCGTAAGTGACCGTGAAGGGATTGGCAACCGCTAATCGCGTTGGTTGCGTTGAGCTATTTGTTTTGTGTAGGTACGAGGGACTCGCGCGTGGCCTCATACTGGATTGATACCTTGGTTCTCAAAAACTGAGGGAAATACTTACGCTACTTTGTTGCATCATCCTCTCCTCTTCGGGGAAATCCAACGCAGTGCTCAAGTGGTAGCACCGTACAACGCCATCCTCGGGGACCCGACCCTGGCCAAGTTCATGGCAGTGACACACCACGGCTACAACGTCCTCAAGATGCCAGGGAGCGGCGGAATCATCACAGTCCCTTGCGAAGAAAGAGATGCGGTGTGCTCCCTCGAGCGCGCCTTCCAAGCAACGTCAATCGAAGACCCAGACAACAATGCAGCAAAGTACCCTCCTGAGGTCGCCCCCAAGAAGAAGAAGCAGCTACTCCGCACAAGGCCTCAGGAGAGCGGCGCCGCAAGTGGAGCCATGTCAGGATCGATGCCTGCTCCTGGGGTGCCTCCCTCCCTCGCATTGGAAGGAGCGCCCGGCGCGCTCCTCGGGCAGGGTTCGGGGGCTCTCTTCTGGAGGGCCTCCGACCTTGCCAATATCATGAGGGAGGCGCTCGGGCACCACATGCAGGCGTGCTTCGAAGCACGTTTCCCTCAGGAGGACACTTGATGAGGAGCGCCCGGCGCTCAGGAGTTCATTGCCAAGACCACTCAGGAACTGCAGGATGCGAGAGCCATGCGCAGCGACCGCCGCTCACCTGGCGCGGCTCCCCATCCAGGCGAGGATGGCGGGCTGCGCGTCTGCATCGACATCCCAAGGCTCAACAGGGCCGCGGCTCAGGATCTCTTCTGTATTCGCACGTAGGACGATGCGAGGGCCCACCTCACAGCTACGTTCGCATGCCTTTTGGCCTGCCGAGCATGGCGTCCGCCTTCTAGCGCAACCTGTGGAGCATCCTGGGGGCTTAGGAGGCTAGGCATCACGCAGTCCTGGAGGAGATGGAGACGGTCCTCAAGGAACCGCCTGGACCCCTAGAGCCTACCGAGGCTCAGGGTCCCGGTGGCTCGTGAGGAGCAACCCCTTCACTACGCGTCTTCAGCTACCCCAACATTCCTTCAACGACAGAACCAGATGACATTTTCCAAGTTTATTTAGCTGGGAGCGCCCCACGGGCTGCATCATTCCTAGGCCGTGTGGGTCCGTCCCTGCGGCATGTATCCCTTTACATCTTTAGCTTACTCTGTTGGGGGCGCCCCTCGGGCTGCATCATCGCCAAGCCGCTTGGGTCCGGCCCGGCGGCGTGTATCGTTCTTGCGTTTACCTAATACCGTTCGCTTTCCATGCATAATCTATCTATGGTTATCACCTGCTTGATTGTCACCCACCACGGGAGCTACACACTCTGGCACGGCGCCTGTGCTCGGGTCCATCCCTACAGCACCGACAAATCTAAGTGGTTGAGCTCTGGCTTGCGGCACGCCCCGTGCACGTCACCTCATCAGGCCCTCAGTGCCTTCATCTTCTTGTAGGCCGACCTACGGCAGACCGGCAATCATCGTGGCAATCTGTGTTTTCCCTCATGCTGACCTGCAGGAACCTCCTGAGATGACAGCAGGCGGTACCACGGGCTCCTACTTCTTCTCCCATGCGATTCTCTTGCGCGTTAAAAGGGGGGATCCTGAGCATCGCAACTCAGGAGCTCTTACTGGCTCTTGTTTATGTACCCAACAATATTAAATGTTGTTAAACATGGCAAGAAGTGAAGCAAAGCAAAACTACCTATCTAGTCAAGTTTAAATGAGGCCGGAACAACAAAACAACAAGTCCAGAAAATCCTCATGTCCATATTTTAGATTTGGTACTGTTCTGTCCTAAAGCATATTTTAGAGTTGTTAAACATGCAAAGTAAAACCACCATGTTAAACTAGGCATTTTTTCTACCCCATTTACATATAAAGTTTATTAAATTCCGAGTTACGGTTATTTAGTTGTGAATTAAATCATTTTAACATGGCATAGGAGCAAATTTAATCAAACAACATTTTAAACATTTTAAACATGGTTGAAAATGACATATTTTGAAACTATATGAAATTCTAAGCATTTTACATATTTAAAGTTTTTACATATGATGCACGGATTGAGAGTTACGATATGCATGGACTAGAGGGACTAAACTGAAAATCTGTTTTATTGGATTAATTAGCAAATTCCCAGGCGCTGAAAAAAAACATACGCGGGCCGAAACAGGAACTGGCCCAACAGCAGGAAAGGAAAAGTGGGGCGCTGCGGGTGTGGCTTCACCTTGTGGGCCTTAGCCCGGTTCGGTGGGAGGAGGGCCCCAGGTAGGTGGGGATGGGCCCTAGAGGCCCACGCGCTGGTGGGCTCATCCCGCTCCTCGATCTCGCCTGGATCGAGCAAGGCAGGGGCGGCGCTGTGGCTCCAGCGGGGTAGGACGCCGGCGGACGGTGGGGACGGGGCGGATCCGGCAGGTGGGCGATGGGGCAACCGGATCCGGGAACGGCCGGCCCGTTTCCAGCGACGGCGAGGCCGGCCGGCGATGGGGAGGCGAGGTTGAGGAAGCTCCAAGTGATGGCGTCTCCCTGCTATGGCATGTCATAGAGAGAGGTGTAAGGGGAAGAGAGAGAAAAGGCCGGAGAGAAGAGAGGTAGGGTGCGGGGACGCCTGGTGGTGCTTGCTCCGGTGAGCTCTGTCGCAGAGGCGGCGGGGTCCAGGTGGTTGAGGCCGCCGGCGACGAGCGAAAAGCAACTCTGCTCCCGATCCATCCTGGATCGAGGTACATGACGAGGGGATGGGGCGCTCAGGACTGCTGCTGATGCTCTGCGGCGCGCGAACGCGAGGAGCTGCTGGCGTTGAACGACTCCGGGAGCGTGAAGTCGAGGTGGACAGGGACTGCTGCTGCCGCGGCTTGCAGTTTGTTCGACGAGGGGATCGAGGAACGAAGCGCGATGGTTGGTCGGACACGGAAAACAGAGAAGAGACAGTGCGGTGGCGGCGGCTAGGAGGATCCCTAGGGATTAGGGATTGGTCTGTATGTAGTAAGTGGATTTTTGGATAGGGGCATTTGGTCCCTCCGATCTTAATCGGACGGACGGAAAAAATAGGCTAGGGAGACCATATAAGAAAATGGTGACGTTTTGTAGATGTTTGGGGATGATCCGGACACAACGGTGGCGACACCTCGGGTCGGGTCCGGGACAACTTTCGGATGCTCACGTGAGGGGTTCGATGCACTGTGCAGAGAGGGTTTCGGACCGTGCGTTCGCATCGGACAACTCCGGAAGCGAAGAGGGGAAGGAGGATGGACTAGGTGGACTGTGGCGAGACTGCGAGGGGGAGAAGAGAGAGAGAGGGCCCGGCATCTGTTTTCGGAGACCGAAAACGTCCGACGTTAGACCGGCTATAATGCCGCTATAGTTATCCGTTGGGGCATCAAACGATCTCCGCATGCGATGAAACTTGACAAGCGGTCTATCTACACTATAATAAGACCACACGTCAACTCTCATCACATTCCGAGAACATTTTCCGGCCACTTATAAAATAATATTTCGGACATGCCGAGGGCGCGTGCAAGTGTGTCTGGACTCAAAACGGACAACGGATGGAACGAGGAGGCCGGGACAGATGCAAGTTTTGAAAACATGATGATGCAATGCACATGATGACATGGCAAGATGCAACACGCAAGCAAAGACAAAGCAACAACAGCGAATAACTGGACGATACCTGGCACATCGATCTTGGGGCGTTACATACTTCTAGAATAATCCAGATGATCGAAGATGATTGGTTTTGACAACCAGTGGCGGGACCCCTTTGGGATAGGCCGTGTGGTGCGTACCTTTATGGGCGCCGCACGTTTTGTTATGTGAAGTAAGTTTACTGTTTTTACTTCTTGTAGGAAATTCTTTTGTTTCCTGGTGCTCTGCTTTTGGGGTTCGTCCTCGTCTTCGCTTGGTGTGTTGAGCCCCTTGTGTTCGGCGTTGAGTCTGCCGGATTGTTTGAAAACCCAACAATCTTTGTGGGTATGATTAGCAGGCTTTCCGGGAGTACTGTGTATTTGACATATCCTGTCCAAGATTTTGTTTAGGTTGGATAAATCATCTCTGTTATCCTGGAGGGGCAGCTTTTTCTGATTCTGCCGCGAGTTTTTAAATCCGGCATTGACTGCCGTGCTCTTCGGACTTTTTTCCTTAGTCCGGCGATGGTCCTTATTGTGTCACGGTTTTCCGTTTCCATCCCTAGTTTCGGATGTACTTGGGTCGCTGGTGCTACATCTTGCCAACTAGCTGTCCTCTCCTGCGCAAAAGTGGCTCATGAGGCTTGTTAGTGCGGCCATTGTTTTTGGCTTTTCTTGGCCGAGGTGTCTGGCGAGCCATTCATCTCGGACATTATGCCTGAAAGCTGCTAAGGCTTCGGCGTCCGGACAGTCGACTATCTGATTCTTTTTAGTAAGAAATCTATTCCAGAATTGCCGAGCTGACTCTCCGGGCTGTTGAGTTATGTGACTGAGATCGTCTGCGTTTGGAGGGCGGACATAGGTCCCTTGAAAATTTGCTCGGAAAGCGTCCTCGAGCTCTTCCCAACTTCCGATTGTGTTTTCAGGAAGGCTTTTAATCCAATGCCGGGCTGGCCCTTTAAGCTTGAGGGGTAAGTATTTTATGGCGTGGAGGTCATCTCCTCTAGCCATATGTATGTGGAGGATATAATCTTCGATCCAGACTCTAGGGTCTGTTGTTCCATCATATGCCTCTATGTTTACGGGTTTGAATCCCACTGGAAATTCATAATCCAGGACCTCATCGGTGAAACATAGGGGGTGTGTGGCGCCCCTGTATTTGGGTGTGCCGGGTTCTGATAATGGCTTTATTGCATTGCTTACGAGAGCTTGCTTTCTTGGCCCGTAGATGGACCTGGCTGGGCCATCTTTTTGATGCGAATCCTTAACTGGGTCGCATGCTGGCTTAAGTGCGGCACCACTTGCCGCTTTATGCTGGCCATGGGGTCATTTATCCGACCATGTGGCTTTCTTACTTTTTGAATGCGAGGGCTCTAAGGCCTCTTCGTCGAATTCAGGCAGTAGCTTTCGCTTCGGATAGCTTTTAGCGCGGCGACGATTGCCGTATTTGTCTGCGGTATTGATTACTTTACTCCATCTGATCCTGAGCGCATCTTCCGCAGTTTTTAGCTTCTGCTTCTGCTTTTTCAGGCTGCGTGCGGTTGCAACGAGCCTCTTGTGGAGGTTCTTCTGCTCCGTGGGCTTATCCGGCATAGGGTCGTCCGGAATGCCATTTTCGCCGGGGGAGGGATGTTCGGTTTCTTTATCCGGGTTGCCCTGTTCATACGGTTGCTCTAATGCATGCTCGTCGTCTGCCGGCTCATCCTGCTCTATGGCTGGGTCTGTATCGAGGCGGGGCTTGGGTCGGTGTTTACGCCGACGCTTTGATTGTTTTTCGAGAGATCGATCCCTCATTCCATCCCCGTGTTCCCGTTGTCGCTTCCTTTAGGGGTATCCACCATGTACACATCATGAGATGAGGTGGCTGTCCAATGCCCTATAGGCGTTGGTTCATCTGCGTCTCCTGCATCGTCGTCCATGCCGGCGATATCTTCGGAGTCGAAGTTGAGAACGTCGTTTAAATTATCGACGGTGGCTACCAAATGGGTGGTGGGTGGGTTTTGAATTTCTTCATCATCCGTATCCCATCCTTGCTGACCGTAGTCTGGCCAGGGCTCTCCTGATAAAGAGAGAGACTTTAGTGACTTCAGGATGTTGCCAAAGGGCGAGTATTGAAAGATGTCCGCGGCGGTGAACTCCATGATCGGCGCCTAATCGGATTCGATTGGTGGGCACGCGGAGGGCTCGGAGTCCGGAGAGGAATCCGGCTCTTCGGAGTCACGGGCCATGCGGAGTGCGGGGCTGGTGTTCGACTCGATCGCCTTTGAGATCGCAGCCCCCGAGGTGGTGCCCAACCACTCATCCTCGATCGGCGCAGCAGGCTCCGAACTAAGGGTTGGAACCAGTGTGTGCGGCCTCCAGGACACTGTTCGGTGGCAGAGCTAGATCATGCCCATCGTGACAGTGCGGCTCGCTTTGCTGTGGCTCGAATCCGTCGAAGATCAAGTCCCCGCGGATGTCCGCCGTGTAGTTTAAACTTCCAAACTTGACCTGATGGCCAGGGGCGTAGCTTTCGATCTGCTCCAGGCGGCCAAGCGAATTGGCCTGCAGTGTGAAGCCGCCGAAGACGAAGATCTGTCCGGGGAGAAAAGTCTCACCCTGGACCGCATCGTCGTTGATGATCAAAGGAGCCATCGGGCCTAAAAGCGACGACACAGAGGAACTCTCAATGAAAGCACCAATGTCAGTGTCAAAACCGGCGGATCTCGGATAGGGGGTCCCAAACTGTGCGTCTAGGCGGATGGTAACAGGAGACAAGGGACACAATGTTTTACCCAGGTTCGGGCCCTCTTGATGGAGGTAAAACCCTTCGTCCTACTTGATTAATATTGATGATATGGGTAGTACAAGAGTAGATCTACCACGAGATCAAGGAGGCTAAACCCTAGAAGCTAGCCTATGGTATGATTGTTGTATGTTGGGATTCTGTCATACGGACTAAAACCCTCCGGTTTATATAGACACCGGAGAGGGTCAGGGTTACACAAAGTCGGTTACAATGGTAGGAGATCTGAATATTCGCATCGCCAAGCTTGCCTTCCACGCCAAGGAAAGTCCCATCCTGACACGGGACGAAGTCTTCAATCTTGTATCTTCATAGTCCAGGAGTCCGGCTGAAGGTATAGTCTGGCTACCCGAACACCCCCTAATCCAGGACTCCCTCAGAAAGGAAGGGACAAGGCTGTAGAGTTTGAGCAGGACTAGATTTGCTGCACTCACATAGGGAAAGGTGTCTAAAGATAACAAAACTGGGACCAACACAAATATGCTCCTTGGTTGTTCGTTCTTTGTTGTAACAGACTGTGCATGACCACAGTACATCGGTAGATGCACATGGTGCTAGTGCGTCCACTGTCCCGTGCAACTCATTAGCTGTTGTTAATCTAAGACCCTGTTTGGTTAAAAACTCCCTAGTCCCTACCTGCTGGGTTCCAGGGACTAAACATGGACTAGAGGTTATTAAATGACATGCTAAAAGACCATGTTACCCCTAGTAATGAACTAATAGAGATAAGGTGCGATGCGTGGCAGGGGAAACTGTTGGAAAAAGTCCCAAAAAGACTCCCCCGGGGTCTTCTTTCTTTAGTCCCAAATGCCCACTTTTAGTCCCTAAAAGTCCCTCCTGTTTGGTTTAGATGGGACTGACACGGAGTTTTTTTAGTCCCTACACCAAAATGTCCCTGTAAACAAACACCCTCTAATAATGCCGCTGGAAAATTGATGCAATGCCACAGTTAAAAGCAAATTACATGTTTAACGAATTTTATTGTTAATATAATCTCTATGTTAATATTAATCAATGCCACCATTTGAGAAATGCTAATGTCTTGCTTTCGTTCCCATTTAGATAAGGTAGATGCTTCTTTTTGTTGGCTTCTGTGTCATCCACCATTATTGACCACTAATTGTTTCCTTTGCACCTCTGTGTAAACAGGGTTATCTGCTTCACCTCGTTGCCATTGTGACCTTTTGTTGCACTGCACAAAACACTTTTGTTTTAAGAGTGTTTTGTGCAGTTCAACCAAAATGTCACACCGACAACGTTGCTTGATTGCTTGATCTTAGTGGAACTGCACAAGAGGAGATCTTACTTCCTATCCGTTAAGGCGTATTTGGTTCAGATCTTCTTCTTGTGAGTTGTTTGAATTCCGCATCATGAGAGGTCAGTACTAGCCTTCTTTCACATGATTCTGCAGTGTGCATTCATATGTTGTGCTAATTATACGATAATGTTGCTTGATTTTAGTGAACTGCACAAATGGAGACAAGACTTCCAATCTGTATGTGCACCGTAATATCCCATTGAGGTAAGATAAGGATATTTCACAACTGCTAGCCTGTATTTTGCCACTTTCATCAGAAAATTAAGTTTAGTACTATACTTGTGCTCCCTAATTGACATGCCAAATCTTACATTGAAGGCGAAGCTTGTCTGTTATTGAACCAAGTGATGAAGGGGAAGAACAAGCGGAAGAAAAACAAAAATCAACTCTCGGTGCTGTAATGAAGCACTGGAACTGTGATGACACAAGTAATGATATAGTTTTGGATCTTAATTTATTGCTATGGCTGGAATGAGCAATTGTTTTGCCACTGATTTGATGTCACTCTTAATGTAATATGTAATTATCTCTACTTGTGCAAACAGGGATCTTCTTTGAAGATACCATATATTTTAGTGGAACTGCACAAGAAGATGTTGGAAACATTAAACTAATCGAGGATTATATAGTAAGCATGGCCACCACCGTAGATAGCAACAGATGGTTCCAGAGAATTGCTTCATCTGTATGCTCTACACAATAAGCCTCCTGACAAAGGTTGGTACTCGCCCACTGATTTCATCCATATGATTGAGCTTTGTCATCTCTATTGGTGTTGTGCTACTGTTTAGATACTGTCATGAAAAAGTGGTATTGTCCTTGAGAAGTGCTTCATCTGTGCTGTTTTAAATATTTCCTTTCCTTTTTTCGAGCAAACAGTGATGCTAGCATTTAGTAGTCCTCTTGTCTTTGCACAAGAGGATCATCTTCCTCTGAAGAAGAATATGGAGTACGTGAAGTGACTAGTTCCGATTATGCCAGGATGAAGAAGCCCTGTCTATCTTATCATCAGAAGGAGCAGTTGAAGGATGGTTACATTACTCCCCACAAGACCAAACAAACTTCAGCTCAGTAGGACTGAAAAAAACTCCATTTTTTGCTGTGATGCGTGAGTACAATGTTGTTCTAGGATTCTTTCTGGTGAGTTCCATTTTTCTAAAAGTGTTCTCTACATGGACCATGTATGTGCCTGTTGAAACTGTCAATTCATAGTACAGTTTGCTTTATACTAATCACTTTTTTGTATTTGTGCAAACAGGGGTGCTCAGCTTGATTTCAATGGGAACTGCACAAAATGTTCATGAATACATCGAATCATTCATTTCCACCACAAGAAAGGAGGTGCCGATAAGTTCAAGGCGTTGCAACATATAAGGGCGAAATCATACAAGCTATGCGCGAATTTGGTTGATTTTTGTGGAACTGCACAAAAAGAACAACTGGTTTATTTAGCACGAGGTGCCATGTCAATGTCCGAACTGATGGCAAACCCTACCCATTCCACAATCGTAGGCATTTGATATTTTTGATTGGGACAACCTTGTCAAATTTTGCTCATTGATTTTAGCAAGACATGCGTTTGATATTTTCGAATGGGACGCCCTTTGCTGTCAGCAGCGTCGATCAATTTTTTCTTTATTCTTTAGTTGTGAAGTAAATATTGCCTCTGACATGTGAGTCGCTGAGATGCATAATCATTGATTGTTTTGAATGTTCTCTATGAATTGCCAGGCCTGTGTGTTTGATGGCAATGTACAGAAACACCAAAAAGCTTCTCAAACTCTTTGTACTCCTTCTGTTCCTTTTTACTTCGCACATTGTGAAAGTGCATACTTTTTTGTATAAGATTGGTCAAAGTAGAAATACTTTGACTGCAGACAAAACTTGTATGCAGACTAGAAAGGACCGGAGGGAGTACATGTGAAACTGCTGCAAACGAGGTGATCACCCTAGGAATAATGCTAGTACGTATTGTTTTGCATGTTCATCCAATGCCAGTGATACAGGAATTCGAACTAATCGAAATAAATTCATTCATACACGGTTGGATTTCATATAAACATGTCGGATTTCATTACATTTCATACATTCTTCAACAAAAATGGGGTGTGCTGGAGGTATAATTAATTAACCGAAGCTACCCACCTGTGTCCCGCTGAGCCGAACAGAAGCTTCAGTGACTAAACTGCAGGTGCAGTTGCGTAACTGACATGTGGCCTATTGGGCCCACGTGTTAGTCAGCCAACTGCACCAGCAGTTAAGTAGAAGCAGCGTCCTTCTCAAGCGCAGCTCTCCGACTCCACGTCGCCGCCAAGAAGCTAACCGGCCATCAATGGTTAACCCGCCTAGCTTGGCTTCAGCCGGAGGGTAGCAGAGGTGGCCTTACTTGGACCCGAGCGGCGGCAACCTACCGTGTTCTACTCTTCCTCATTTTCTGTGTGGCGCGGCCTCGTTGGCAGCGGGGCAGAGCCTCGGCGGAGCCGGCAATGTCCTCTGTCTCGTTGCCGGCGGGCGGGGCCTCAGCAAAGCGGTGGAAATCCTCCCCCATGTTGCCGGCAGGGTGTTGCCTCGGCTGAGCCGGCGATGTCCTCTGCCTCATTGTTGGCAGGGCGGGGCCTCGGCGGAGCCGGCGGTGTCCTCTACCTCGTTGTTGGCGCCGAGGGGCCTCGGCGGAGAAGGCCCTGGTCGACGCCAGTGGAGCGGGGACTCATCGGAGCCGGCATTGTCCTCTGCCTCGTTGTTGGCGCCACGGGGCCTCGGTAGAATAGGGCCTCGTCGACGCCAGCGGAGCGGGGACTCGTCGGAGCCGGCATTGTCCTCTGCCTCGTCCTCGGTCTCGCCAAACAGTGCCTCGCCTGCTTCATCGCCCTCTTTGCTAGCCTCTTTGTAGGTGGCCGCAGCCTCCGCCACCCGCATGCGGTACCGCCAGCACTCGACGTGGCCCTTGCGGGCGGAGCGGTACAAGTCGAGCAGCGCCTCCTGATACGTCCATTTTGCATCATGCTTTTATATCGATATTTATTGCATTATGGGCTCTTATTTCACATTATGTCACAATACTTATGTCTATTCTCTCTTATTTTACAAGGTTTACATAAGGAGGGAGAATGCCGGCAGCTAGAATTCTAGGCTGGAAAAGGAGCAAATATTAGAGACCTATTCTACGCAACTCCAAAAGTCCTGAAACTCCACGGAATATCTTAAAATAAATAAAGAAAAATCCTCGCCAAAGATGAAGTCCAGGGGGCCCACACCCTGCTCACGAGGGTGGGGGGCGCGCCCCCCCTCCTAGGGCGCGCCCCCTACCTCGTGGGCCCCCTGGTGGGTCTCCTACGTCCATCTTGTGCTATATGAAGTCTTTCGATGAGAAAAAAATAAAGGGGAACTTTTCGGGACGAGACTCCGCCGCCACGAGGCGAAACCTTGGCGGAACCAATCTAGAGCTCCGGCAGAGCTGTTCTGCCGGGGATACCTCCCTCCGGGAGGGGGTAATCATCACCATCGTCATCACCAACGCTCCTCTCATCGGGAGAGGGCAATCTCCATCAACATCTTCATGATACGTCTCCAACGTATCTATAATTTTTGATTGCTCCATGCTATGTTATCTACTGTTTTGGGCAATATTGGGCTTTATTTTCCACTTTTATATTATTTTTGGGACTAACCTATTAACCGGAGGCCCAGCCCAGATTTGTTGTTTTATGCCTATTTCAGTGTTTTGAAGAAAAGGGATATCAGACGGAGTCGAAAAGGAACAAAATCAACTGGAGAAGTTATTTTTGGAAGGAAAGCCACCGGATAGACTTGGACTCTACGTCAGAAGATACGGGAGCTGGCCACGAGGGTGGGGGCGCGCCCACCCCCCTAGGGCGCGCCCCCTGCCTCGTGGGGCCCCCAAAGCTCCACCGACGTACCCCTTGCACCCATATATACCTACGTATCATAAAACTTCCAGAAGAGAGATTAGATCGGGAGTTCCGCCGCCGCAAGCCTCTGTAGCCACCAAAAACCTCTCGGGACCCTGTACCGGCACCCTGCTGGAGGGGGGAACCCTCACCGGTGGACATCTTCATCATCCCGGCGCTCTCCATGACGAGGAGGGAGTAGTCCACCCTCGGGGCTGAGGGTATGTACCAGTAGCTATGTGTTTTTATCTCTCTCTCTCTCATGTTCTTGATTTGGCACAATCTTGATGTATCGCGAGCTTTGCTATTATAGTTGGATCTTATGTTTCTTATCCCCCTCTTCTCTCTTGTAATGGATTGAGTTTGCCCCTTGAAGTAATCTTATCGGATTGAGTCTTTAAAGATTTCAGAACACTTGATGTATGTCTTGCCGTGCGTATCTGTGGTGAGAATGGGATATCACGTGATTCATCTTGATGTATGTTTTGGTGATCAACTTGCGGGTTCCGCCCATGAACCTATGCATAGGGGTTGGCACACGTTTTCATCATGATTCTCCGGTAGAAACTTTGGGGCACTCTTTGAGGATCTATGTGTTGGTTTGAGTAGATGAATTGAGATTGTGTGATGCATATCGTATAATCATACCCACGGATACTTGAGGTGACATTGGAGTATCTAGGTGACATTAGGGTTTGGTCCAGGCCGGCTCAGCCCATTAGTCCCGGTTCAGTGTAGAACCGGGACCAATGTGGGCATTGGTCCCGGTTCGTGAGCCCAGGGGGCCGGCCGGGCCACGTGGGCCATTGGTCCCGATTCGTCTGGACCTTTTGGTCCCGGTTGGTGGGGCGAACCGGGACCAATGGGCCTCGCTCCTGGCCCACCACCATTGGTCCCGGTTGGTGGCTTGAACCGGGACCAAAGGCTCCCCTTTAGTCCCGGTTCATGCCACCAACCGGGACCAATGAGGTGCCTATATATACCCCCTCGTGCAAGAGCAGAGCACAGTGCTCTATTTTTTCTGGCCGAGGGGGAGAGGGCTTTGTGGTGCTCTAGCTCACCTCCTATGCACATGAGGTGTTCGATGGAATGCCCGAGCCACACTACTTAAGCTTTCTCCTCTCGAAGCTCGACCTCCAAGCTCCATTTTCCTTGAGATTTGTACACTTCTATTAATTTGGACACTTAATTATATATAATGCACGTAGATGAACCGGCAATGGATGTACAGTGACAGACACACCCGCGAGTACATTAAGGGCGTGCATGAGTTTCTCGATGCGGCTGAGGCAAACAAGCAGAATGGTTTTATGTGTTGTCCATGCACTGAATGTGGGAATACGAGGTCTTACTCTAACCGGAAAATCCTTCACTCCCACTTGCTTTACAAGGGTTTCATGCCAC
Organism: Triticum urartu; assembly: GCF_003073215.2. Taxonomy (NCBI): domain Eukaryota; kingdom Viridiplantae; phylum Streptophyta; class Magnoliopsida; order Poales; family Poaceae; genus Triticum; species Triticum urartu. Next base: position 480,177,005 of record NC_053024.1, read on the forward strand.
ACTATAATGTTTGGACGAGGCACGGAGAAATAGGGGTTATGATGGAAGACGGCGAAGAAGAAGAGTACGATGACAACTATGTGCCCCCTGAATACGGTGATGCTGCAACGGGGGGAGCTGGTGAAGATCAAGAGGAACCAAACGATGTGCCCAATGATGCTGCCACGGGTGAAGCTGCTGAAGATCAAGAGGAACCAGACGATGTGCCCGATGATGATGATCTCCGCCGGGTCATTGTCGATGCAAGTACGCAATGCATTAGTCAAAAGGAGAAGCTGAAGTTCGATCGCATGTTAGAGGATCACAAAAAAGGGTTATACCCCAATTGAGAAGATGGCAACACAAAGCTCGGTACCATACTGGAATTGCTGCAGTGGAAGGCAGAGAATGTTGTGGCTGACAAAGGATTTGAGAAGCTACTGAAAATATTGAAGAAGAAGCTTCCAAAGGATAACGAATTGCCCGACAGTACATACGCAGCAAAGAAGGTCGTATGCCCTCTAGGATTGGAGGTGGAGAAGATACATGCATGCCCTAATGACTGCATCCTCTACCGCGGTGCATACAAGGATCTGAACGCATGCCTGGTATGCGGTGCATTGCGGTATAAGATCAGACGAGATGACCCTGGTGATGTTGAGGGCGAGCCCCTCAGGAAGAGGGTTCCTGCGAAGGTTATGTGGTATGATCCTATAATACCATGGTTGAAACGTCTGTTCAGAAATGAAGAGCATGCCAAGTTGATGCGATGGCACAGTGAGAACCGAAAGAAAGATGGGAAGTTGAGAGCACCCGCTGACGGGTCGCAGTGGAGAAAAATCGAGAGAAAGTACTGGGATGAGTTTGCAAAGGACCCAAGGAATGTATGGTTTTCTTTAAGCGCGGATGGCATTAATCCTTTCGGGGAGCAGAGCAGCAATTACAGCACCTGGCCCGTGACTCTATGTATGTATAACCTTCCTCCTTGGATGTGCATGAAGCGGAAGTTCATTATGATGCCAGTTCTCATCCAAGGCCCTAAGCAACCCGACAACGAAATTGATGTGTACCTAAGGCCATTAGTTGAAGAACTTTTACAGCTGTGGAATGGAAATGGTGTACGTACGTGGGATGAGCACAGACAGGAGTAATTTAACCTTAAGGCGTTGCTGTTCGTGACCATCAACGATTGGCCCGCTCTCAGTAACCTTTCAGGACAGACAAACAAAGGATACCACGCATGCACGCACTGTTTAGATGACACTGAAAGTATATACCTGGACAAATGTAGGAAGAATGTGTACCTGGGCCATCGTCGATTTCTTCCGACCAACCATCAATGTCGAAAGAAAGGCAAGCATTTCAAAGGCGAGGCAGATCACCGGAAGAAGCCCGGCATGCGCACCGGTGATCACGTGCTTGCTATGGTCAATAATTTACACTACGTAATCTTTGGAAAGGGTCCCGGTGGACTAGCTGTTCCGAATGACGCTGAGGGACACGCACCCATGTGGAAGAAGAAATCTATATTTTGGGACCTACCCTACTGGAAAGACCTAGAGGTCCGCTCCTCAATCGACGTGATGCACGCGACGAAGAACCTTTGCGTGAACCTGCTAGGCTTCTTGGCCGTGTATGGGAATACAAAAGATACACCTGAGGCACGAGAGGACCTGCAACATTTGCATGAAAAAGACGGCATGCCTCCGAAGCAGTATAAAGGTCCTGCCAGCTACGCTCTTACAAAAGAAGAGAAAGAAATCTCCTTTGAATGCCTGCTCAGTATGAAGATCACGACTGGCTTCTCGTCGAATATAAAGGGAATAATAAATATGCCAGAGAAAAAGTTTCAGAACCTAAAGTCTCATGACTGCCACGTGATTATGACGCAACTGCTTCCGGTTGCATTGAGGGGGCTTCTACCGGAAAACGTCCGATTAGCCATTGTGAAGCTATGTGCATTCCTCAATGCAATCTCTCAGAAGGTGATCGATCCAGAAATCGTACCAAGGCTAAGGAGTGATGTGGCGCAATGTCTTGTCAGTTTCGAGCTGGTGTTCCCACCATCCTTCTTCAATATCATGACACACGTCCTAGTTCATCTAGTCGACGAGATTGTCATCCTGGGGCCCGTATTTCTACACAATATGTTCCCCTTTGAGAGGTTCATGGGAGTCCTAAAGAAATATGTCCGTAACCGCGCTAGGCCAGAAGGAAGCATCTCCATGGGCCATCAAACAGAGGATGTTATCGGGTTTTTTGTTGACTTCATTCCTGGCCTTAACAAGACAGGTCTCCCTAAATCGCGGTATGAGGGGAGACTGACTGGAAAAGGCACTCTTGGAAGAGACTCAATAATATGCAGGGACGGATTTTCTTGGTCTCAAGCACACTACACAGTTCTACAGAACTCTACCTTGGTGACCCCGTATGTCGATGAACACAAGAACAGTCTGCGCTCCAAACACCCGGAGCAGTGCGATGACTGGATTACATGTGAACACATCAGGACTTTCAGCAGTTGGTTGGAAACACGTCTCAGAGGTGACAACACTGTTTGTGATGAGTTGTACTTGTTGTCCAGGGGACCATCTTTGACTGTATTGACTTACAAAGGATACGAGATAAATGGGAATACATTTTACACGATCGCCCAAGATCAAAAGAGCACCAACCAAAACAGTGGTGTCCGCTTTGATGCAGCAACCGAGAGCGGAAAGGACACATATTATGGTTACATAGTGGACATATGGGAACTTGACTACGGACCTGATTTTAAGGTCCCTTTGTTTAAGTGCAAATGGGTCAATCTGTTAGGCGGCGGGGTACAGGTAGACCCACAGTACGGAATGACAACAGTGGATCTGAAAAATCTTGGGTACACTGACGAACCGTTCGTCCTAGCCAATGATGTGGCACAGGTTATCTATGTGAAGGACATGTCTACCAAACCGAGAAAAAGAAAAGATAAGGAAGCGAATACATCATACGATGAGCCAAAGTGCCACATAGTTCTTTCAGGAAAAAGGGACATCCTGGGAGTGGACGGCAAGACAGACATGTCTGAAGATTATGAAAAGTTTCATGAAATTCGTCCCTTCAATGTCAAGGCTGACCCAAGCATCCTGATAAACAATGAAGATTATCCATGGTTACGGCGCAATAAGCAAATGACACAAGCGAAGAAAAAGTGAAGACTTTCTCCCGCAATAAGCAAATGCTATGTGGGTGAAATTATGATACCATCCCAACTTTCAACTTTTTCAGAGTTCATTTGAAATGCTTTCATGTCTTATGGTTCGAAACTTTGATACTTCGAAAGTGATTGTCCATTTTGTACACGAAGTGCATCAAGTTTTTGTCGTAACCCTCTCTACTTTTTGGAACATGCTATGTGGGTGAAATGATGATACCATGCCAACTTTCAACCTTTTCAGAGTTCATTTTGAAATGCTTTCCAATTTCAGAGTCATTTAGCTCAATGCATGAATTAATAGCAAACAGAATGAACTACAAAACTTTTATGAAAAAAAAATAATCAATTAAAATATTATGTTATGATCAACTAAAATAAAACTATAATATTCTTCAATAGCAAAAAGAATATAATTTTTGTGACCTAAAATCAAACTATAAGTATTTAATTGTAAGTATAAATAAAAAATATATAGCAAAGAAGAAAAAAAATTCTATTTTTATAGTAAAGTTATTCATAAACTAGTGATTCACAAATTTTTTTAAAAATTCAAATTTAAACTATTCAAAATTTAAAACTAATGGCACTAACAGAAAGTTTATAATTTTTGTGACCTAAAAGCAAAAAGAAATCACTAAAAAACTGTAAGTATTTAGTTTTAAGTAGAAATAAAAAAATAAAAAACCAAAAAAATTTAGAAATAAAAAAGAAAAAACCAAAAAAAATGCCACCTACTAGGCCTCCACGGCCTGAATACGACTAGAAACCCTACATGGGCCAGGATTCAGGCCCGCAAAGGCCCAATAGGCCCACAGGAAGTAGCAAGTTTAGGCCCGAAAGCCTGCATTAGAGAGGAGCTCGAATGGAGAGGCACAACAGGGCTTATAAACCAGTGCCGGCGCCCTTCCGCTAGCGATGTGGGACTAAACTTTTGGGCGTGGGCAGCACAAGGGCATTGGTCCCGGTTGGTGGCACCAACCGGGACTAATGCCCACCTTTAGTCCCGGGTTGTGCCACGAACCGGGACTAAAGGCTTTGCTATATAAGTTCAGACTTTGGAAATTTTCACTCCCGTCTCTCGCAGTTGCCGCCCCGACGCCGACGCCGCCAGGCTGCCCGCCGTCGCCGTCGCCACGCCCGTGCCCGTCGTCGCCCGCGCCCTCGCCGTCACCCACCGTCGCCCGCGCCCTCGCCGTCGCCCGGGCCCCTGCCCCGGCCCGCCCCTGCCCCGATGTGGCCGCCCCGGCCCGCCCCCGTCGCCGTCGCCCATGCGCCGCCCCGGCCCGCCCTCGCCCTCGCCCGCGCCCCTGCCGCGACGCCATCCTCGCCGCCGACCTCTCCTTAGCTTCGTCCGGTCGCGGCGCCATCCCTTTGCAAATTTTTGTTCATAGATGATAGAGATCAAATGATGATTTTTTTGTTCATAGATGCATGATAGATGATCAAATGATGTTTTTTTTGTTCATAGATGATCATATGATTTTTTAGGTTATTTTCATTTGTAGAATTTTTTTATGTATCTAGGAATATTTTTGTTTATAGATGATAGATGATCAAATGATGAATATTTTTGTTCATAGATGATAGATGATCAAATGATGATTTTTTTGTTCATAGATGATAGATGATCAAATGATGTTTTTTTGTTCATAGATGATCATATGATTTTTTTAGGTTATTTTCATTTGTAGAAATTTTTTATGTATCTAGGAATATTTTTGTTCATAGATGATAGATGATATATATGATGATGTTTTTTTTCATATATGCATTTTTTCATATATATGATGATGTTAGTGGAGAGGAAAAAGTAAAATAAGGAAAAGGAAAATAAGTAGAGAAAGAAGGAGAAGAAGAAGGAGAAGACGAGGAGAGGAAGAAAAGGAAGAGGAGAACAAGAAAGGAATAGAGGAGAAGAAGAGAAAATTAGAATATATATTCTATTTTCTCTTTTCTCCTCTATTCCTTTCTTCTTCTCTTCTTTTTTTTATTCTTTTTTTTCTTCGACACATGGGGGGGGGTCGAGAACGTCGGACATTCATGAGAGAGGCGAGGAAGAAGGGGAAGAAGAGGGAGAAGAAGAGGAGAGGAAGAAGAGGAAGTCTTCTCCTCTATTCTTTCTTTTCTTCTTTTTTCTTCTTCTTCTTCCTCTTTATTTTATCGGGAACGAGGGTCGTCGAGAGGTCGAGGAGCGGTAGAGGAGAAACCCTAAATAGAAAGTATCGTCGGTGTGAGATACATGTACCGTCGGTGTCGGACACTACACCCACATCCCACAAGTGGCGCGGGCTTCGACGCCCACGTCACTTGTGGGACGTGGATGTAGTGTCCGACACCGAAGGCCACATGTATCTCACATCCACGATACTTGCTAGCTATTTAGGGTTTCCTCTACCGAAAAGAAGAGGAGAAATAAATAAGAAGAAGAAAAGAGAAGAAAAAGAAGAGGAGAAGAAGAGAGGAATAGTGGAGAAGAAGAGAAAATAGAATATATGCTATTTTCTCTTTTCTCCACTATTCCTTTCTTCTTCTCCTCTTTTTTTTCTTCTTTTCTTCTTCTTCTTCTTCTTCTTCTTATTAGCCGGAAGTAGAGAGAGGTTTCCTAGTGTCAAAGTATTGAAGAAATCCATGCCTTCATCATTAGCCGGAAGTAACCAGGGCATGTTGGTACGAAGTTCTGCAAAGTTATTCTGGAATGGAGTCCCAGATAGAATAATCCGCTTTTTGGTACGAATTCAGCAAAGGCCTTCCAAATAGCGATATTCGGAAGGCTCTTGCTGAACTTTGTACCAAAAAGCGAATTATCCTATCTGGGACTCTGTTCCAGAACAACTTTGAAGAGCTTTGTACCATCATGCACATGTTACTTTCGCCTAATGATGAAGACATGGTTTTGTTGAATCCGTTGACACTAGGCAACCTCCCGACCCCTCGGCAATCCTCTCGAACATGAGAGGAAGAAGAGGGTCGTCTAGGGGTCGAGGGTTCCAGGGTCGTCGAGGGTTCAAGGGGTCGAGGATCGCCGAGGGGTCGAGAGAGGTTTCCTAGTGTCAAAGTATTGAAGAAATCCATGCCTTCATCATTAGCCGGAAGTAACCAGGGCATGTTGGTACGAAGTTCTGCAAAGTTGTTCTGGAATGGAGTCCCGGATAGAATAATCCGCCTTTTGGTACGAATTCAGCAAAGGCCTTCCAAATAGCGATATTCGGAAGGCTCTTTCTGAACTTTGTACCAAAAATCGAATTATCCTATCTGGGACTCCGTTCCAGAACAACTTTGAAGAGCTTCGTACCATCATGCACATGCTACTTTCGCCTAATGATGAAGACATGGTTTTGTTGAATCCTTTGACACTAGGCAACCTCCCGACCCCTCGGCGATCCTCTCGAACATGAGAGGAAGAAGAGGGTCGTCTAGGGGACGATGGGTTCTTCTCCTCTATTCTTTCTTCTCCTCTTATTTTTCTTCTTCTTCCTCTTTTTTTATCGGGAACGAGGGTCGTCGAGGGACATATATGTAGTGTCGTCGTTGTCGATATATACCCCCTCCCGATAGCTTACTAGGATTAGGTAGCTAGTTCTACGTTTGGCACTAATATATCCATCTGTCATGTTTGAATAATAATTGCCATGTTGTAAATATTTGTAGAAACTATGGACACCGCCCTAGACGAAGCAACAAAAGAAGCGTTGTTGAGGGACATAATCGCAGAAGGAAGTGATGCCATCTCGTTGTTTCTCAACGAAACCGATGGTCCGGAAGGAGAGGGTGAACAAGCTGGCTACGGTGACCTAATGCCGGTGCAAGAAGAAGAACATGAGGACGGCTCCGGTGACCCAATGCCGGTGCAAGAAGGAGACCGTGATGACGGCTCCGGTGACCGAACCGAGTCCGGCCAGGTATATATATTAGTTAAGCCTATGCTGACTAGCTGATTGATGCATTCATTGTTTTGGTATGTATACATATTAATTAAGTCTTTGTTCTTTTTTCTAGCCCTCCGAATCGAGCACAACTTCGGTAAAGAGACGAGGCCCGAAGAAAAAGTTGAGCTTGGATGAAAAGTTTGAGATCATAGCAATCACGCCCGACGGCCAACCTATTGAACCCCTCCGGACAAAGAGCGCATTTGTTGCTCAGTGCGGGGTTCTGGTTAGGGACAAGATCCCGATAAGCATCCAGCAATGGTTTAAGCCGGCTACAGAAGACCCTGAGGTGTCTTATGTCAATGATATGCAGAAAAATGATCTTTGGACTGAGCTGAAGTCAAATTTCACCCTACCGCCTGAGGATAATCCAGAGAACCCAGTTAAAGAGAAATTAATCAAGTCTTTTGCTCTGAAGAGGATGGCAGAACTATTCAGGAGGTGGAAGAAAGAGCTGAATAAGTTTGTCGAAAATAATGAGACACCAGAATTCAAGGGCAGATATGAGAAGATCAGAGATCACTGGCCCGCATTTGTGGCCCACAAGACATCAGAAAAGAGTAAGAAGATGTCGGCGACAAACAAGCAAAATGCTGCAAAGAAGAAGCTTCACCATCGCACGGGGTCAGGTGGCTACCTCGTAGCCCGGCCTAAGTGGTCCAAGACTGAGAATGATCTGGTTCATAAAGGGATCGAACCAGAGACAATTAACTGGCCAGACCATTGCCGGACTTGGTTCTTCGGGGCTGGCGGAACACTGGACCCTGTAACAGGGAAGTGCATTTGGACGAACGATCAAATGGACATACCAGTCAGTAAGCTTAAGCAGTATATCGAACCAGCGCAGGAAGGGATGTTCTTTCTAGACAGAGAGAACGACGAGCTCATAATGGCCCTCGGGAATCCTGAGCACCCTGGACGGACACGAGGCACGCCAGGCTCCATTCCGTGGAAGGTTGGGTTTCCGACGCAGGCGATTACAAATCCCATGAGAGGAGGAAAAAAGTGCAGCAGACCCAAATACAGGCGCTGCAAGCAAGGGTAGACGCGATAGAGGAACGAGAAGCAAATCGCAGCAAATGTACTGCCGAAGCCTCCCCCGAAGCTACCCCGCCATCTCAGCGCAGAAGCAGCATGGCTTCCACTGAGCTGCTTCAGCTGGAGCATGCCTTGACGGCTCCTGCCAACTATCCCGTGGATGCTATAACGGAGTCTCAAAACTGCCACCTTATGACGCAATGGATGAATTTGAAGGTCAAGGCGGCTGTTGGCTCTGTTTATCCTACTGAACCCGGCGCAACTTTTCACTACCGGCCGATTCCAGAAGGATATGCTAGGGTGATGGTGGATGACATAACGGAGGGATTTCAGGACCTCCAGCTTGACAACCCTACCGGGGAAGGGGAGACTCGGCTGGGGTCTGCTCTGAAGACTCCATGCCTATGGCGGAAGGAGCTCATCAACCTTCCGAACTGGACGCCACCGCCTCCTCCTCCTCCTCCGGCGAGTCAGGGCACTCCGCCTCCACCGCCTCCTCCTCCGGCGAGTGACGATCAGGGCCCTCGGCCGGCTCCTTCTCCGGCGCGTGGCGGCACTGCGCCTCCTTCTCCGCCTGCGCCGATGCGCCCGAGCAGCCAGCTTCCTCCTTCTCCGCCTCGTCAGCAAGGGTGGAAGAGACCTGCCGCCGCTCCAGCTGCTCCGGCGCGTCGTAGTCCTTCTCCTCCGCCGCTTAAGCAAGTAAAGAAGACAACCGCTCCGTCTGCTCGGTCGGCGTCTAGCAGTACAACCAGAGGCGGGAGGACATACATATTCGGTCCTTCTCTGAAGACTCGAGAGAAGTTACCATATGAGAGGACCCTGGAGGAGAACGCCAAGATCGCGCGAGAAGAAGTGAGGAACTTCTTTGAAGGGGTGAAAGCAAAGAAACATCCACCTCTGGAGGAGAAGGTAGATCGGGTGAAAGTGAAGCGCACTTTGGCTGCCCTGACAAAACCACCGAAGTCTGATCCGCCGAAAGGAAACTATGACCACATTATTGGAAAGGAATTTGCCGAAGCGGAGCGGTCGGGAAGTACTGTCAGTGATCAAAGGCTGAAAGAACGACGAGCTAGGAAACAAATTGCCCAGCTCGGCGAACAAGCGAAGCAATTGTGCCCCCCGCTCAAGGTGCCTAGCCACAACGTCGATAATGATCCGAGGATGGTGCCCGGTTATAGCAATCTTGCAGATTACCTGCCCGACGAAGTACATTATGAACCCATGGAGGTGCAGATACAAAGATACGAGTACGGGAAGCCTCTCGTCAAAGATGAAAGATCTCTATCAACGATGATGCGAAGATTGCATGATTGGTACTTGAAAATCTGCAGAGACTCTGGGGGGAGGAGTACTTTGTATGCGAGAGTTAAACCGGAGCATGACCTCGTTGGAATTGATCTGTTGCCTGTTCCATTTGAGGAGTTCTATCAGTTTTTCAATCAATTGGCCCTCGATAAAACAACGGTCGCCTGCTACTGTCTGTAAGTAGTACTACTTCTGTCATTAAGTTTCTCTATATAGCTTAGCTCTTTCATTGCATGTATTTATAATCATCCTCATTATATTATGCAGATTGAAGATTGCCGAGTTGAAGAAAAGACAAGTCGGTGATATTGGGTTCATTAACACATATCTCATAGATGCAACTGAGGTTAAACTTCATGCCACAGCTACCGAGGCCAACTTGCTACGATCGTTCGTAATAAATCAAAACAAAGATATAATACTCTTTCCTTACAACTTCAGGTGAGTGTTACTGTCTTGTGCGTATTCGGTTTCCCTTATATATTAGTCAAGGTTATAGTAATGTAATTGATGAGTTATGCATGTGTGTGCAGTTACCACTATATTCTCCTAGAGATTAAGCTTGAGCAGGGAGTAGTAACCGTCTTGGACTCTAAACGAAAAGATCCCAAGGAGTATGCGGACATGACTGAAATCCTCAAGAAGTAAGTTAAATCGATCATTATCCACCATATCAGCAACTTTGTTCATTTCCTGATATCAAGTAATTGTTTTCTTTGTTCGGCAGGGTTTGGAGAAAATTCACCAAAACAGTTCCGGGACTGCCGAAGGAGCTAGAATTTAGACACCCAAAAGTAAGTACTATAGTAGCATGTTCCGCGCATCTCCTAGTGATTCAAGCGCTAGTTTCATCAATACCATTTAGCATTCTTGCTTATCAGTTTGATTGACCTCTATTTCTTGTAAAGTGGTTGTGGCAGGAACAAGGGAAATGATTTCTGTCGATACTACATCTGCGAGTCCATCCACCACACGACCTGTGAGCGGGGCGGGTACTCTAACGAACAATATGAAGTACGTAAATAACAACATTCACAATTTTATTTTATTACCATCATTTGTGTTGAGTTTCATTCATTTATATATATATATATATGTATTGACCCCCTTCTTCAAATTAGATGTTTCGGAAGCGGGATGAACTCCTAGCACCAGCTCGCATGCGAGCAATTCAAGAGGAATTGGCGGCATTCTTTCTTGACCACGTGATCCCTGAAGACGGAGAATTCTATGTGGACCCTGAGTCCGTATGATTATATTTGTAAGAGATAATTATTGTATATATGTAGCCGGTAGTGTCAGATAGATATACGAGAACTTGTTGTTCGACCAATCTCTCGGAGAAGGAGAGGTGGTCGATATCACTTCTCTCTGTATATATGCATATATGTTCATGACGATCTTCTGTTTCCTTCGTTTGCTTACTAGCTAGCTAGCGTGTCTAGTCCTCTCTATATACGTATGTATAGTACGTAGCGTCGACCAAGCACGGACATAAGAGAGGACACTTCTCTCTATTAATTATAACTAGCTAACACAATATATGAAACACCTAAATTAACCCCGCAAAACCCCCAACCCCCCCCCCTTTCAAAAAAAATAAAAACCCCAGCCACAGAAGTGCTGACGCGTGGATGCCTATTGGTCCCGGTTGGTGCCACCAACCGGGACCAAAGGGTCTCCTGACTGGGCTCTGCGCACTGCCCACGTGGAGGGCCTTTAGTCCCGGTTCTGGATTGAACCGGGACTAAAGGGGGGAGGTATTAGTACCGACACTTTAGTCCCGGTTCCGGAACCGGGACTAAAGGCCCTTACGAACCGGGACTATAGGCCCTTTTTCTACCAGTGAGGTGTTATTCTAGTATGAACTCTAGGGCTGTTTGTGGCACTTATAGGAATAGCCCAACGGATTGATTGGAAAGAATAACTTTGAGGTGGTTTCGTACCCTACCATAATCTCTTCGTTTGTTCTCCGCTATTAGTGACTTTGGAGTGACTCTTTGTTGCATGTTGAGGGATAATTATGTGATCCAATTATGTTATTATTGTTGAGAGAACTTGCACTAGTGAAAGTATGAACCCTAGGCCTTGTTTCCTATCATTGCAATAATGTTTACGCTCACTTTTACCACTTGCTACCTTGCTGTTTTATATTTTCAGTTTACAAAAACCTATATCTACCATCCATATTGCACTTGTATCACCATCTCTTCACCGAACTAGTGCACCTATACAATTTACCATTGTATTGGGTGTGTTGGGGACACAAGAGACTCTTTGTTATTTGGTTGCAGGGTTGCTTGAGAGAGTCCATCTTCATCCTATGCCTCCCACAGATTGATAAACCTTAGGTTATCCACTTGAGGGAAATTTGCTACTGTCCTACAAACCTCTGCACTTGGAGGCCCAACAATGTCTACAAGGAGAAGGTTGCGTAGTAGACATCAAGCTCTTTTCTGGCGCCGTTGCCGGGGAGGTTAGTGCTTGAAGGTATATCTTTAGATCTTGCAATCGAATCTTTTTGTTTCTTGTTTTAGCACTAGTTTAGTTTATAAAATAAAACTATCAAAAAAATGGAATTGAGTTTGTCTCATACGCTTCATCTTTTTAATATCTTTTGTGAAAATGACGGGAAGGAAAATTGTGCTCAAGTACTAGAAGAAGAATTACTAGACAAATTCCTCAGGGTCTACCAATTTAGTTTAGAATTTTGGAGTTCCATAAGTTTGCGTAGTTACAGATTTACTGCAGACTGTTCTGTTTTGACAAATTCTGTTTTCATTGTGTTGTTTGTTTATTTTGATGACTCTATGGCTAGTAAAATAGTTTATAAACCATAGAGAAGTTGGAATACATAGGTTTAACACCAATATAAATAAATAATGAGTTCATTACAGTACCTTGAAGTGGTGTTTTGTTTTCTTTCGCTAACGGAGCTTACGAGTTTTCTGTTAAGTTTTGTGTTGTGAAGTTTTCAAGTTTTGGGTAAAGATTCGATGGACTATGGAATAAGGAGTGTCAAGAGCCTAAGCTTGGGGATGCCCAAGGCACCCCAAGGTAATATTCAAGGATAACCAAGCGTCTAAGCTTGGGGATGCCCCGGAAGGCATCCCCTCTTTCGTCTTCGTTCATCGGTAACTTTACTTGGAGCTATATTTTTATTCACCACATGATATGTGTTTTGCTTGGAGCGTCATTTTATTTTCTTTAGCTTGCTTGCTGTTTGAATAAAATACCAAGATCTGAAATTATTAAATGGGAGAGTCTTCACATAGTTGCATAATTATTCGACTACTCATTGATCTTCACTTATATCTTTCGGAGTACTTTGTCGTTTGGTCTACTGCTTCACTTATATCTTTTAGAGCACGATGGTAGTTTTATTTTGAAGAAATAGATGAACTCTCATGCTTCACTTATATTATTTTGAGAGTATTAAATAGCATGGTAATTTGGTTAAAATCATAATATGCTAAGCATACAAGATTTGTAAGAACTCTTATGAGTGTGTTGAATACTAAGAAAAGTTTGATGCTTGATAATTGTTTTGAGATATGAAGATGGTGATATTAGAGTCATGCTAGTTGAGTAGTTGTGAATTTGAGAAATACTTGTGTTAAAGTTTGTGATTCCCGTAGCATGCACGTATGGTGAACCGTTATGTGATGAAGTCGGAGCATGATTTATTTATTGATTGTCTTCCTTATGAGTGGCGGTCGGGGACGAGCGATGGTCTTTTCCTACCAATCTATCCCCCTAGGAGCATGCGCGTAATACTTTGCTTTGATAACTTCTAGATTTTTGCAATAAGTATATGAGTTCTTTATGACTAATGTTGAGTCCATGGATTATACACTTTTTCTATCCTTCCACCATTGCTAGCCTCTCTAATACCGCGCACCTTTCGCCGGTATCATACACCCACCATATACCTTCCTCAAAACAGCCACCATACCTACCTATCATGGCATTTCCATAGCCATTCCGAGATATATTGCCATGCAACTTTCCACCGTTCCGTTTATTATGACACGCTCATCATTGTCATATTGCTTTGCATGATCATGTAGTTGACATTGTATTTGTGGCAAAGCCACCGTTCATAATTCTTTCATACATGTCACTCTGAGTCATTGCACATCCTGGTACACCGCCGGAGGCATTCATATAGAGTCATATTTTGTTCTAAGTATCGAGTTGTAATTCTGAGTTGTAAGAAAAATAAAAGTGTGATGATCATCATTATTAGAGCATTGTCCCAGTGAGGAAAGGATGATGGAGACTATGATTCCCCCATAAGTCGGGATGAGACTCGGACGAAAAATAAAAAAGAGAAAAAAAGAGGCCATAAAAAAGAGAAAAGGCCCAAATAAAAAAAATAATAAAAAAATGAGAGAAAAAGAGAGAAGGGACAATGCTACTATCCTTTTACCACACTTGTGCTTCAAAGTAGCACCATGATCTTCATGATAGAGAGTCTCTCATTTCTTCGTTTCATATACTAGTGGGAATTTTTCATTATAGAACTTGGCTTGTATATTCCAATGATGGGCTTCCTCAAAATGCCCTAGGTCTTTATGAGCAAGCAATTTGGATGCACAACCAATTAGATTCTTTAGTTGAGCTTTCATATACTTATAGCTCTAGTGCATCCGTTGCATGGCAATCCCTACTCTCTCACATTGATATCTATTGATGGCCATCTCCATAGCCCGTTGATACGCCTAGTTGATGTGAGACTATCTTCTCCCTTTTTATCTTCTCCACAACCACCATTCTATTCCATATATAGTGCTATATCCATGGTTCACACTCATGTATTGCGTGAAGATTGAAAAAGTTTGAGAATGTCAAAAGTATGAAACAATTGCTTGGCTTGTCATCTGGGTTGTGCATGATTTAAATATTTTGTGTGGTGAAGATAGAGCATAGCCAGACTATATGATTTTGTAGGGATAACTTTCTTTGGCCATGTTATTTTGAGAAGACATGATTGCTTTGTTAGTATGCTTGAAGTATTATTATTTTTATGTCAATATTAAAATTTTATCTTGAATCTTTCGGATCTGAATATTCATACCACAATTAAGAAGAATTACATTAAAATTATTCCAAGTAGCACTTCATATCAAAAATTATCTTTTTTATCATTTACCTACTCGAGGACGAATAGGAATTAAGCTAGGGGATGCTTGATACGTCTCCAACGTATCTATAATTTTTGATTGCTCCATGCTATGTTATCTACTTTTTTGGGAAGTATTGGGCTTTATTTTCCACTTTTATATTATTTTGTGACTAACCTATTAACTGGAAGCCCAGCCCAGATTCGCTGTTTTGTGCCTATTTCAGCGTTTTGAAGAAAAGGAATATCAGACGGAGTCGAAACGGAACGAAATCAACAGGAGAAGTTATTTTTGGAAGGAAAGCTACAAGATAGACTTGGACCCCACGTCAGGAGCTAAGGGAGCTGGCACGAGGGTGGGGGTGCGCCCCTGCCTCGTGGGGCCCCCGAAGCTCCACCGACGTACCCCTTGCACCCATATATACCTATGGATCATAAAACTTCCATAAGAGAGATTAGATTGGGAGTTCCGCCGCCGCAAGCCTCTGTAGCCACCAAAAACCTCTCGGGACCCTGTTCCGGCACCCTGCCGGAGGGGGGAACCCTCACCGGTGGCCATCTTCATCATCCCGGCTCTCTCCATGACGAGGAGGGAGTAGTTCACCCTCGGGGCTGAGGGTATGTACCAGTAGCTATGTGTTTGATCTCTCTCTCTCTCTCGTGTTCTTGATTTGACACAATCTTGATGTATCGCGAGCTTTGCTATTATAGTTGGATCTTATGTTTTCTCCCCCTCTTCTCTCTTGTAATGGATTGAGTTTTCCCCTTGAAGTAATCTTATCGGATTGAGTCTTTAAAGATTTGAGAACACTTGATGTATGTCTTGCCGTGCGTATCTGTGGTGACAATTGGATATCACGTGATTCATCTTGATGTATGTTTTGATGATCAACTTGCGGGTTCCGCCCATGAACCTATGAATAGGGGTTGGCACACGTTTTCGTCATGATTCTCCGGTAGAAACTTTGGGGCACTCTTTGAGATTCTATGTGTTGGTTTGAGTAGATGAATTGAGATTGTGTGATGCATATCGTATAATCATACCCACGGATACTTGAGGTGACATTGGAGTATCTAGGTGACATTAGGGTTTTGGTTGATTTGTGTCTTAAGGTGTTATTCTAGTACGAACTCTAGGGCTGTTTGTAGCACTTATAGAAATAGCCCAACGGATTGATTGGAAGAATAACTTTGAGGTGGTTTCGTACCCTACCATAATCTCTTCGTTTGTTCTCTGCTATTAGTGACTTTGGAATGACTCTTTGTTGCATGTTGAGGGATAGTTATGTGATCCAATTATGTTATTATCTTGAGAGAACTTGCACTAGTGAAAGTATGAACCCTAGGAATTGTTTCCTATCATTGCAATACTGTTTTACGCTCACTTTTACCGCTTGCTACCTTGCTGTTTTTATATTTTCAGTTTACAAAAACCTATCTACCATCCATATACCACTTGTATCACCATCTCTTCGCCAAACTAGTGCACCTATACAATTTACCATTTTATTGGGTGTGTTGGGGACACAAGAGACTCTTTGTTATTTGGTTGCAGGGTTGCTTGAGAGAGACCATCTTCATCCTACGCCTCCCACGGATTGATAAACCTTAGGTCATCCACTTGAGGGAAATTTGCTACTGTCCTACAAACCTCTGCACTTGGAGGCCCAACAACGTCTACAAGAAGAAGGTTGCGTAGTAGACATCATTTCACCAGCACCATCTCATCTCCAAACCCTAGTTCATCTCTTGTATCCAATTCTTGTCTCAAAGTCCGGGATTGGTGCTAGTAGGTTGCTAGTAGTGTTGATTACTCCTTGTAGTTGATGCTAGTTGGTTTATTTGGTGGAAGATCATATGTTCAAATCCTATATGGATATTATTTCCCCTCTGACTATGAACATGAATATGCTTTGTGAGTAATTACGTTCATTCCTGAGGACAGGGGAGAAGTCTTGCTATGAGTAGTCATGTGAATTTGGTATTCGTTTGATATTTTGATAAGTTGTATGTTGTCTAGCCTCTAGTGGTGTTATGTGAACGTCGACTACATAACACTTCACCATTATTTGGGCCTAGAGGAAGGCATTGGGAAGTAATAAGTATATGATGGGTTGCTAGAGTGACAGAAGCTTAAACCCTAGTTTATGCGTTGCTTCGTAAGGGGCTGATTTGGATCCATATGTTTCATGCTATGGTTACGTTTACCTTAATACTTTTGTTGTAGTTGTGGATGCTTGCAATAGAGGTTAATCATAAGTGGGATGCTTGTTCAAGTAAGAACAACACCCAAGCACCGGTCCACCCACATATCAAATTATGAAAGTATCGAACGCGAATCATATGAACGTGATGAAAACTAGCTTGACGATATTCCCATGTGTCCTCGGGAGCGCTTTTCCCATTATAAGAGTTTGTTCCGGCTTGTCCTTTGCTAAAAAAGAATTGGGTCATCTTGCTGCACTTTATTTACTTTTGTTACTTGTTGCTCCGTTACAACCTATTTTATCACAAAACTATCTGTTACCACTTATTTCAGTACTTGCAGAGAATACCTTGCTGAAAACCGCTTATCATTTCCTTCTGCTCCTCGTTGGGTTCGACACTCTTACTTATCGAAAGGACTACGATAGATCCCCTATACTTGTGGGTCATCAAGACTCTTTTCTGGCGCCGTTGCTGGGGAGTGTAGCGCCTTTGGTAGGTGGAATTTGGTAAGGAAAAATTATATAGTGTGCTGAAATTTACTGTCACTTATTACTATGGAAAGTAATTCTCTGAGGGGCTTGTTCGGGGTATCTTCACCCCGTCCAGTAGAGCAAAGAGTTGCTCCTCAGCCAACTAAACCTATTGAAAATGAAACTCCTTTTGAATTTTCTTCGGGTATGATGGAAAAACTGCTAGCTAACCCTTTTACAGTAGATGGAACAAAGCATCCTGATGAGCACTTAATATATGTGGATGAAGTTTGTGGATTATTTAAGCTTGCAGGTATACCCGATGATGTTGCTAAGAAGAAGGTCTTCCCTTTATCTTTGAAGGGAGACGCATTGATATGGTATAGGCTATGTGATGATATGAAATCATGGAACTATAAAAGATTGAAATTGGAATTTCATCAAAAGTATCACCCTATGCATCTTGTTCATCGTGATCGCAATTATATATACAATTTCTGGCCTTGCGAAGGAGAAAGCATCGCTCAAGCTTGGGGGAGGCTTAAATCAATGTTATATTCATGCCCCAATCATGAGCTCTCGAGAGAAATAATTATGCAAAGTTTTTATGCTCGGCTTCTTGAAAACAATCGCACCATGCTCGATACTTCTTGTGTTAGCTCTTTTATGATGAAGACTATTGAATTCAAATGGAATTTATTGGATAGAATTAAACTCAACTCTGAAGATTGGGACCTCGACGAAGGTAAGGAGTCAGGTATGACACCTAAGTTTGATTGTGTTAAATCTTTTATGGACACCGATATTTTCCGTAAGTTTAGCACTAAATATGGACTTGACTCTGAGATAGTAGCTTCTTTCTGTGAATCTTTTGCTACTTATGTTGATCTCCCTAAGGAGAAGTGGTTTAAATATCATCCTCCCATAGAAGTAAAAGTAGCTGCACCTATTAAAGTTGAAGAAAAGACTGTCACTTATAATGATCCTATTGTTCCTACTTCTTATGTTGAGAAACCACCTTTCCCTGTTAGAATAAAGGATCATGCTAAAGCTTCAACTGTTGTTCATAAAAGCAATATTAGAACTTATACACCTCCTGAGCAAGTTAAAGTAGAACCTAATATTGCTATTGTTAAAGATCTCTTGTCTGATAATATTGATGGGCATGTTATTCAGTTCAATGTGAAACTGCTAGAATTGCTAAACCTTGTGATAAAGATAAACATAGACCTGTGTTAGGCGTTCCTTATCTGTTAAAATAGAGATCATTTAATGGCGTTATGGGATATGTGCTATGCTAGTGTATACCTTATGACTTGTATAAAGAATCAAGCATGAAATGCAACCTGCTTGAGTTAGAAGATATTGATTGTCACAATTAAACTGCCAATAGAGATACTATTTCAGCGATGGGAATTGTTAGAGATGTTGAAGTCTTGTGTGGGAAAACTAAATATCCTGCTGATTTTCTTGTTCTTACTTCTCCGCAAGATAGCTTTTGTCCCATCATATTTGGTAGACCCGTCTTGAACACTGTTAATGCTAGATAGATTGCGAAAAGAATGTTGTTACTATTGGCTTGGATGATATGATTCATGAGTTTAATTTCTCTAAATTTAGTAAACAACATCGTGAGGAAGAATTGCCTAGTAAGGATGAAATTATTGGTCTTGCTTCTATTGCCGTACCTCCTAGTGATCCTTTAGAACACTATTTGCTAGACCATGAAAATGATATGTTCATGAATGAAATAAGGGAAATAGATGAAGTATTCTTTAAACAGGAACCTATTCTGCAACACAACTTGCCTGTTGAAATTTTAGGGGATCCTCCTCCACCCAAGGGTGATCCCGTGTTTGAGCTTAAACCTTTGTCTGATAATCTTAAATATGCTTATCTTGATGAAAATAAGATATATCTTGTTATTATTAGTGCTAACCTTTCAGAGCATGAAGAAGAAAGATTATTGAAAACTCTGAAGAAGCATCGTGCTGCTATTGGATATACTCTTGATGATCTTAAGGGAATTAGTCCCACTCTATGTCAACATAAAATAAATTTGGAAGCAGATGCCAAACCAGTTCGTGATCCTCAACGACGCCTGAATCCTAAAATGAAAGAAGTGGTAAGAAAAGAAATACTCAAGCTTCTGGAGGCAGGTATAATCTATCCCGTTGCTGATAGTGAGTGGGTAAGTCCTGTCCATTGTGTCCCTAAGAAGGGAGGTATTACTGTTGTTCCTAATGATAAAGATGAATTGATTCCACAAAGAATTATCACAGGTTATAGGATGGTAATTGATTTCCGCAAATTAAATAAAGCTACTAAGAAAGATCATTACCCCTTACCTTTTATTGATCAAATGCTAGAAAGATTATGCAAACATACACACTATTGCTTTCTAGATGGTTATTCTGGTTTCTCTCAAATACCTGTGTCGGCTAGAGATCAATCAAAGACTACTTTTACATGCCCTTTTGGTACTTTTTCTTATAGACGTATACCTTTTGGTTTATGTAATGCACCTGATACCTTTCAAAGATGCATGATGGCTATATTCTCTGACTTTTGTGAAAAGATTTGTGAGGTTTTCATGGACGACTTCCGTCTATGGTTCCTCTTTTGATGATTGCTTAAGAAATCTTGATCGAGTTTTGCAGAGATGTGAAGAAACTAATCTTGTCTTGAATTGGGAAAAGTGCCACTTTATGGTTAATGAAGGTATTGTCTTGGGGCATAAAGTTTCTAAAAGAGGTATTGAAGTTGATAAAGCCAAGGTTGATGCGATTGAAAAGATGCCATGTCCCAAGGACATCAAAGGTATACGAAGTTTCCTTGGTCATGCCGGATTTTACAGGAGGTTCATTAAGGACATCTCAAAAATTTCTCGGCCTCTCACTAATTTATTGCAAAAAGATATACCATTTGTCTTTGATGATGATTGTGTAGAAGCATTTGAAACACTTAAGAAAGCATTAGTCTCTGCACCTGTTGTTCAGCCACCTGATTGGAATTTACCCTTTGAAATTATGTGTGATGCTAGTGATTATGCTGTAGGTGCTGTTCTAGGGAAAAGAGTTGATAAGAAATTAAATCTTATTCATTATGCTAGTAAGAGTCTAGACAATGCTCAAAGAAATTATGCTACTACTGAAAAAGAAATTTTAGCAGTTGTACTTGCTTGTGATAAGTTCAGACCCTATATTGTTGATTCTAAAGTAACTATTCACACTGATCATGCTGCTATTAAATATCTTATGGAAACGAAAGATGCTAAACCTAGACTCATTAGATGGGTTCTCTTGCTACAAGAATTTGATTTGCATATTGTTGATAGAAAGGGAGTTGAGAACCCCGTTGCAGACAACTTGTCTAGGCTAGAAAATGTTCTTGATGACCCACTACCTATTAATGATAGCTTTCCTGATGAACAATTAAATGTCATAAGTACTTCTTGTAGTACTCCATGGTATGCTGATTATGCTAATTATATTGTTGCTAAGTCTATACCACCTAGCTTCACATACCAACAAAAGAAAAAGTTCTTCTATGATTTGAGACATTACTTTTGGGATGACCCACATCTTTATAAAGAAGGAGTAGATGGTGTTATTAGACGTTCTATACCTGAGCATGAACAGGAACAGATCCTACGCAAGTGTCACTCCGAAGCTTATGGAGGACACCACGCTGGAGACAGAACTGCACATAAGGTATTGCAATCCGGTTTTTATTGGCCTACTCTCTTCAAGGATGCCTGTAAGTTTGTCTTGTCTTGTGATGAATGTCAAAGAATTGGTAATATTAGTAGACGTCAAGAAATGCCAATGAATTATTCACTTGTTATTGAACCGTTTGATGTCTGGGGCTTTGATTATATGGGACCTTTTCCTGCCTCTAATGGATACACTCATATTTTAGTTGCTGTTGATTATGTTACTAAGTGGCTAGAAGCTATTCCAACTAGTAGTGCTGATCATAACACCTCTATTAAAATGCTTAAGGAAGTTATTTTTTCCGAGGTTTGGAGTCCCTAGATATTTAATGACTGATGGTGGGTCGCACTTTATTCATGGCGCTTTCCGTAAAATGCTTGCTAAATATGATGTTAATCATAGAATTGCATCTCCTTATCACCCACAGTCTAGTGGTCAAGTAGAATTGAGCAATAGAGAGCTCAAATTAATTTTGCAAAAGACTGTTAATAGGTCTAGAAAGAATTGGTCCAAGAAACTTGATGATGCATTATGGGCTTATAGAACTGCATACAAAAATCCTATGGGTATGTCTCCGTATAAAATGGTTTATGGAAAAGCATGTCACTTACCTCTCGAACTAGAACATAAAGCATATTGGGCTATTAAAGAGCTCAACTATGATTTCAAAATTGCAGGTGAGAAGAGGTTATTTGATATTAGCTCACTTGATGAATGGAGAACCCAAGCTTACGAAAATGCCAAGTTGTTTAAGGAAAAAGTTAAAAGATGGCATGACAAAAGGATACAAAAGCGTGAGTTTAATGTGGGTGATTATGTATTGCTATACAACTCTCGTTTAAGATTTTTTGCAGGAAAACTTCTCTCTAAATGGGAAGGCCCCTACGTTATCGAGGAGGTCTATCGTTCCGGTGCCATAAAGATCAACAACTTCGAAGGCACGAACCCGAAGGTGGTAAACGGTCAAAGAATTAAACATTACATCTTAGGTAATCCCATAAATGTTGAAACCAATATTATTGAAACCGTAACCCCGGAGGAATACATAGGAGACACTTTCCAGACCGTTTCAGACCCCGAAAAGGAATAGGTATGTGGTATGGTAAGTAAACCAACTCCAAAACAATTTTAAGGTAATATTTCTCCGTTTTGGAATATTTAGAAAAATAGAAAAATAACTAGCAGTCCGGGAAGGACACGAGGGCCCCACAAGGGTGGTGGGCGCGCCCCTACCTCGTGAGCACCTCGTGTGCCCTCCGGACTCCGTTTTCTTGCATGATACATATTTTGGTCGGTAAAAATTCATTATATAATCTCCCGAAGGTTTTGACTCCCATATCACACAAATCTCCTCTGTTCTTGTTTCGAGCTGTTTTCTGTCAGGGTTTTCAAGGCTAGGCATCATGTCGCCCCCCTCCTCCAACAATGGTGACAACGATGCTTGGCTAATGAAGATAGATCTGAAGAGGGAAGAACCCATGAAGGCCAACAAGGATGAAAGGATCAAGAAGGCCACGGAGGATCAAGCTCCGGCAGCAAAAGACATCCTTCAACTTGATCATAACCTTCTTACCCCAACTAAGATCGAAGCTTTCAAGATGATTGAGTTAGCTCGTATACAGAACTAGTATCTCACACAAGAAAATATTTTGTTGAAGGAGCATATTGTCGCACTCAAGGGCACTATCCACAAGCTGGAGGACCTCTTACACTCGATGTGCAATTATCCATCACCACCACCTCCTTCACCGACAAAGGAGACATAATCACATGGGTATGGGCACTCCCCTTGGCAACTGCCAAGCTTGGGGGAGGTGCTCCGGTATCGTATCACAATCACATCTCCTATCTTTACCGTTTTTCTTAGTTCGATCCTATTAGTAGTATCTTGATCTAGTAGAATAAAGTTATGGCATGATCTAGTTTTGAGTTTTGCTTTATGATCCCTTCTTTGTAATCGAGTCCGTGGCTATATATAATAAAGATTAGTGTTGAGTTAAGGGCTTGATTATTTTGCCATGATCTTGGGTGAATACAAGAAAACAAGAAAAAGAAACAAAGAGTTCATATTGATCTTATTGAAAGTAATGACTTCCCATAGAAAGAGTATGATGATTAAAAGTTGCTGGGAGTTGGCAGACATAGCTTTGGTCATCGTTGCAATTAATAGGAAGTAATAAGGAAAGAGAGGTTTCACATATAGATATATTATCATTGACATCTTTTATGATTGGGAGCACTCATTAAAATATGACATGCTAAAGAGTTGATGTTGGACAAGGAAGACAACGTAATGAGTTATGTCTTTCCTATATCTGAGATAAAGTATGTTGTCATGGATCCTCTAACTTTTTGAGCTTGCCTTTCCCCCTCATTCTAGCCAAATTCTCAGCACCAAGTAGAAATACTACTTGTGCTTCCAAATACCCTTAAACCAGTTTTGCCATGAGAGTCCACTATATCTACCTATGGATTGAGTAAGATCCTTCAAGTAAGTTGTCATCGGTGCAAAGCAATAAAAATTGCTCTAAATATGTAT
>NC_053024.1:480201506-480214629 GCF_003073215.2 Triticum urartu
CCTTCATCCAGTATGCATGCAATTTCTATGCTAGGTTGAAGCTTCTGTCACTCTTGCCCTCCAATACATAGTCCTATCAACATACAACTAACCCTAGGGTGTGATCCACGCGCGCAATCATATGATGGGCACCAAAGGACAGCAACATAACCACAAGCAAATTAAATCAATCATAGCAATTCATCAACCACCGATAGGACAACGAAAATCTACTCAGACATCATAGGATGGCAACACATCATTGGATAATAATATGAAGCATAAAGCACCATGTTCAAGTAGAGGGTACAGGGGTTGCGGGAGAGTGGACCGCTGTAGATAGAGGGGGGAAGGTGATGGAGATGTTGGTGAAGATGGCGGAGGTGTTGGTGTAGATTCGCGGTGATGATGATGGCCCCCGGTGGCACTCCGGTGCCACCGGAAGCGAGGGGGAGAGAGCCCCCCTCCTTCTTCTTCTTCCTTGACCTCCTCCCTAGATGGGAGAAGGGTTTCCCCTCTGGTCCATGGCCTCCATGGCACGGGAGGGGCGAGAGCCCCTCCGAGATTGGATCTGTCTCTCTGTCTCTCTCTGTTTCTGCGTTCCAGATTCTTCCCTTTCACCGTTTCTTATATTCCCGGAGATCCGTAACTCCGATTGGGCTGAAATTTTGACACAATCTCTATCCGGAAATTAGCTTTCTTGCAGCGAAAGAAGGGCATCCAACCGCCTTACGGGTGGCCCACGAGGGTCAGGGGCGCGCCCAGGGGGGCAGGCGCGCCCCCTGCCTCGTGGCCACCTCGGGCACCGTCTCGCGTGGATTTTTCTTCCCAAAAATAATATATATTCCAAAAAAATCTCGTCAGTTTTTATCCCGTTTGGACTCCGTTTGATATGGATATTCTGCGAAACAAAAAACATGCAACAAACAGGAACTGGACACTGGGCACTGGATCAATATGTTAGTCCCAAAAATAGTATAAAAGTTGCCAAAAGTATATGAAAGTTGTAGAATATTGGCATGTACGTCTTGAGCTTGCGTTGGTTTTCCCCGAAGAGGAAGGGATGATGCAGCAGAGTAGCGTAAGTATTTCCCTCAGTTTTTGAGAACCAAGGTATCAATCCAGTAGGAGGCCACGCTCAAGTCCCTCGTACCTGCACAAAGCGATAGCTACTCGCAACCAACGCGATTAGGGGTTGTCAATCCCTTCACGGTCACTTACGAGAGTGAGATCTGATAGATATAATATTTTTGGTATTTTTGGTATAAAGATGCAAAGTAAAAAGTAAAGGCAAAGTAAAAAAGCAAAGCAAGATTAAAGTGATGGAGATTGATATGATGAGAATAGACCCGGGGGCCATAGGTTTCACTAGTGGCTTCTCTCAAGAGCATAAGTATTCTACGGTGGGTGAACAAATTACTGTTGAGCAATTGACAGAATTGAGCATAAAGTTATGAGAATATCTAGGCATGATCATGTATATAGGCATCACGTCCGTGACAAGTAGATCGAAACGATTCTGCATCTACTACTATTACTCCACTCATCGACCGCTATCCAGCATGCATCTAGAGTATTAAGTTAAAAACAGAGTAACGCCTTAAGCAAGATGACATGATGTAGAGAGATAAATTCATGCAATATGAAATAAACCCCATCTTGTTATCCTCGATGGCAACGATGCAATACGTGCCTTGCTGCCCCTTCTGTCACTGGGAAAGGACACCGCAAGATCGAACCCAAAGCTAAGCACTTCTCCCATGGCAAGAACTACCAATCTAGTTGGCCAAACCAAACGGATAATTCGAAGAGACTTGCAAAGATAACCAATCATACATAAAAGAATTCAGAGAAGATTCAAATATTATTCATAGATAGACTTGATCATAAACCCACAATTCATCGGTCTCAACAAACACACCGCAAAAAGAAGATTACATCGAATAGATCTCCACAAGAGAGGGGGAGAACTTTGTATTGAGATTCAAAAGAGAGAGAAGAAGCCATCTAGCTACTAACTATGGACCCGAAGGTCTGAGGTAAACTACTCACACTTCATCGGAGAGGCTATGGTGATGTAGAAGCCCTCCGTGATGAACGGCCCTCTTCCGGCGGAGCTCCGGAACAGGCCCCAAGATGGGATCTCGTGGATACAGAAAGTTGCGGCGGTGGAATTAGGTTTTTGGCTCCTGTTCTGATCGTTTGGGGGTACGTGTGTATATATAGGAGGAAGAAGTACAGCCGGAGGAGCAACGAGGGGCCCACGAGGCAGGGGGCGCGCCCTAGGGGGGGGCCCCCACCCTCGTGACCGCCTCTTTTGTTCCTTGGAGTAGGGTCCAAGTCTCCTGGATCACGTTCGGTGAGAAAATCACGTTCCCGAAGATTTTTATCCGTTTGGACTCCGTTTGATATTCCGTTTTCTTCGAAACACTGAAATAGACAAAAAACACAATTCTGGGCTGGGCCTCCGGTTAATAGGTTAGACCCAAAAGTAATATAAAAGTGGATAATAAAGCCCAATATTGCCTAAAACAGTAGATAATATAGCATGGAGCAATCAAAAATTATATATACGTTGGAGACGTATCAAGCATCCCCAAGCTTAATTCCTGCTCGTCCTCGAGTAGGTAAATGATAAAAAAGATAATTTTTGATGTGGAATGCTAGTTGGCATAATTTCAATGTAATTCTTCTTAATTGTGGTATGAATATTCAGATTAGAAAGATTCAAGACAAAAGTTTATATTGACATAAAAATAATAATACTTCAAGCATACTAACAAAGCAATTATGTCTTCTCAAAATAACATGGCCAAAGAAAGTTATCCCTACAAAATCATATAGTCTGGCTATGCTCCATCTTCACCACACAAAGTATTTAAATCATGCACAACCCCGATGACAAGCCAATGAATTGTTTCATACTCTAACTTTTTCAAAACTTTTTCAATCTTCACGCAATACATGAGCGTGAGCCATGGATATAGCACTATAGGCGGAATAGAATGGTGGTTGTGGAGAAGACAAAAAAGGAGGGGAAGATAGTCTCACATCAACTAGGCATATCAAGGGCATATGGAGATGCCATCAATAGATATATGTGAAAGTGAGTAGGGATGCATGCAATCGGATGCACTAGAGCTATAAATGTTGGAAAGCTCAAAAAGAAACTAAAGTGGGTGTGCATCAACTTGCCTTGCTCACGAAGACCTAGGGCATTTTGAGGAAGCCCATCGTTGGAATATACAAGCCAAGTTCTATAATGAAAAATTCCCACTAGTATATGAAAGTGACAACATATGAGACTCTCTATATGAAGAACATGGTGCTACTTTGAAGCACAATATATGAGACTCGCTATATCATGGTGCTACTTTGAAGCACAAGTGTGGAAAAAAGGATAGTAGCATTGCCCCTTTTTTTGGGCCTTCTCTTTTTTTGGCCTTTCTCTTTTTTTATTGGGACAATGCTCTATTGAATGATGATCATCACACTTTTATTTATTTACAACTCAATGATTACAACTCGATTCTAAAACAAAGTATGACTCTATATGGATGCCTCCGGCGGTGTACCGGGATATGCAATGAATCAAGAGTGACAAGTATGAAGAAATTATGAACGGTGGCTTTGCCACAAATACTATGTCAACTACATGATCATGCTAAGCAATATGACAATGATGAATGTGTCATGATGAACTAGATGGTGGAAAGTTGCATGGCAATATATCTCGGAATGGCTATGGAAATGCCATAATAGGTAGGTATGGTGGCTGTTTTGAGGAAGGTATATGGTAGGTGTATGATACCGGCGAAAGGTGCGCGGTATTAGAGAGGCTAGCAAAGGTGGAAGGGTGAGAGTGCGTATAATCCATGGACTCAACATTAGTCATAAAGAACTCATATACTTATTGCAAAAATCTAGAAGTTATCAAAGCAAAGTATTACACGCATGCTCCTAGGGGGATAGATTGGTAGGAAAAGACCATCGCTCGTCCCCGACCGCCACTCATAAGGAAGACAATCAATAAATAAATCATGCTCCGACTTCATCACATAACGGTTCACCATACGTGCATGCTACGGGAATCACAAACTTTAACACAAGTATTCTTTAAATTCACAACTACTCAACTAGCATGACTTTAATATTATCACCTCCATATCTCAAAACAATTATCATGCTTCAATCTTTTCTTAGTATTCAACACACTCAAAAGAAAGTTTCACAAATCTTGAATACCAAGTATTATTATACCTCTCAACAAATTACAAGACTCTCAAAATAATTGTTTGGCAGAACAGTACCAAAACTAAATATGCACATGAGGAAGTTTCCGGACTTGTTGTTTGTTTCCGGCCTCATTTAAACTTGCCTAGATAGGTAGTTTTCATTTGCTTCACCCTCTTGCCATGTTTAACAACATTTAATATTGTTGAGTAGTTTAAATGGGAGAGAACTAAATAAGTCACGTGGTGTTTCGTCAATATGCAACGGAGTTGCATATTGAGCTCCACTTAATTTGTAGGTTTGCTTGTGCACTTTGCCATGCCATGCTTCATTAAACCGGACATGCATCATACTTGGTTGTGCATCATGCAATGTTGATGTGATGGTTGTTTACTATGTTGTTTGCTTCTTTCAGGTGTTGCTTCTTTGGGTTAGTTCTGATAACGTCGCG
Organism: Triticum urartu; assembly: GCF_003073215.2. Lineage (NCBI taxonomy): Eukaryota > Viridiplantae > Streptophyta > Magnoliopsida > Poales > Poaceae > Triticum > Triticum urartu. Next base: position 480,206,170 of record NC_053024.1, read on the forward strand.
TTTGTGAGGATTCATTCGACTACGTCTGTTTGTCTTCTTCATGGACTCGTTCTTCTTCCTTGCGGGATTTCAGGCAAGATGGCCATACCCTTGAAATCAGTTCTATCTTTGCTTGCTAGTTGTTCGCTCTATTTACTATGCTGCGCTACCTACCACTTGCTATATCATGCCTCCCATATTGCCATGTCAAGCCTCTAACCCACCTTTCCTAGCAAACCGTTGTTTGGCTATGTTACCGCTTTTGCTCAGCTCCTCTTATAGCGTTGTTAGTTGCAGGTGAAGCTGAAGTTTGTCCAATGTTGGAACATGGATATGTTGGGATATCACAATATCTCTTATTTAATTAATGCATCTATATACTTGGTAAAGGGTGGAAGGCTCGGCCTTATGCCTGGTGTTTTGTTCCACTCTTGCCGCCCTAGTTTTCGTCATACCGGTGTTATGTTCCTTGATTTTGCGTTCCTTATGCGGTTGGGTGTTATGGGGACCCTTTAACAGTTTGCTTTGAATAAAACTCCTCCAGCAAGGCCCAACCTTGGTTTTAACATTTGCCACCTAAGCCTTTTTCCCTTGGGTTTTCGGAGCCCGAGGGTTATCTTATTTTAACCCCCCTGGGCCAATGCTCCTCTGAGTGTTGGTCCAACCTGTCAGCCGCCGGTGGCCACCAGGGGCAACTCTAGGTTGGCCTACCGGAATCTTGGAAAATCTAGTGTGCCCTGAGAATGAGATATGTGCAGCTCCTATCGGGATTTGTCGGCACATTCAGGCGGCTTTGCTGGTCTTGTTTTACCATTGTCAAAATGTCTTGTAACCGGGATTCCGAGTCTGATCGGGTCTTCCTGGGAGAAAGGATATCCTTTGTTGACCCTGAGAGCTTGTGATGGGCTAAGTTGGGACACCCCTGCTGGGTTTGAACTTTCGAAAGCCGTGCCCGTGGTTATGGGAAGATGGGAATTTGTTAATGTCCGATTGTAGAGAACTTGACACTTAACTTAATTAAAATGAATCAACTATGTGTGTAGCCGTGATGGTCTCTTTTCAGCGGAGTCCAGGAAGAGAACACGGTCTCGTGTTATGTTTGAACGTAAGTAGCTTCAGGATCACTTCTTGATCACTATTAGCTTCTCGACCGTGCTTTGCTTTCTCTTCTCACTATCTTTTGCGTAAGTTAGCCACCATATATGCTAGTGCATGCTGCAGCTCCACCTCTACCCTTTCCTACCCATAAGCTTAAATAGTCTTGATCTCGCGGGTGTGAGATTGCTGAGTCCTCGTGACTCACAAATACTTCCAAACAGTTGCAGGTGCCGATGATACCTATGCAGGTGACGCAACCCAGCTCAAGTGGGAGCTCGATGAAGATCTTGATCGTTGTGTTGTTTCGTTTCCTGTTGATCAGTAGTGGAGCCCAGTTGGGGCGATCAGGGATCTAGCATTTGGGGTTGTCTTCTTTTATTTTGGTTCCGTAGTCGGACCTTGATTGTATTCTGGATGATGTATGTTTAACTTGTCTTTGTGTGAATTGGTGATTGTAAGCCAACTCTTTATCCCTTTCTATTCAATACATGGGATTGTGTGAAGATTACCCCTGTTGCGACAAATCTACCATGCGGTTATGCCTCTAAGTCATGCCCCGACACGTGGGAGATATAGCCGCATCGTGGGTGTTACAATCGCGGCAGTAATTTTTTACTATCGCTGGAAGTGCGGTACTACCACCCAGTGTGCGGTACTTCTACCCGGGCGGTACTACCGCGCTGTCGAGAGCGTGTGGGGGTTAAGTGCGGGAAGGGGGAGTTCCAACTCCCCCATACCCATTCATCCCTTCCCCTCACTTCGTCTCTCTTTCTCCTGCCCAAGAATGGCGACGGAGGACCTTGCCAGATCTCTGTCTCTGGCCACTCTCCTCGCATTCCAATCGGTGGGATGGATCCCCACCTCGCCCTCTTGCCATGGAACCCGGTATCTCCCTTAGTCCCTCTCTTTGCCCCATTGTTGTGCTTCTAGGTTTTGGGAGATGCATGTGTAGTTCTTGTGATTTTTGGCTAAATCTTTGCAAGAGGAGATTGTAGGAGAGTGCTAGTGCAGTAGATATGCTATTTGGTGTGTTGCAACAATGTAGTTTTGATCAACGGTAGTACCGATCTAGCTTTATGGATGTTCCTAGATCCGTTCTTGCGAAGATCTGTTCTGTGCGGTATTACCGCTCCTTTGGAGCAGTACTACCGCCTGCACATGTGAGATCCGCCCCGTGCGGTACTACCGTTCCATTGGAGCGGTACTACTACCCGGCGCACGGACATAAAAATTTAGTTCCGCTCTAAGCGCGGTACTACCGTGCCAACCCGGCAGTACTACCGCGGCTAGAGCGGATGCAAATTTTTACTTCCGCATCATGGTTCCGTACTACCATTGACTTAAAAATTTACTTTGTTTTGTCACACACAATCTCATTTCTACTTGTTTCGTTTGGTTTTGGCCTTGGTCTTTACAATAATCCTTCTTGCTCTTCTCATGTGTTTGCATTGTGTGTCTTAGGTGGTGGCTCCGGTTCCGGTGTAAGGCGCTTGAATCCTAGCCGTGACATGAGCTCCAAGCGTCTTCACAACCAAGAAGCTCCTGAGGGCTCCAGTTCCCCACAACTCAACGTCAAGACCACAGCTACCAAGATCAAGGAGCCAACTGTCGGCATGGATGAAATGCCTCAAGCGGAGTTTATGATTTGAAGAAAGCTCAACCCCTACGTCAAGCCTAGAGAACTCAGCAGGGGAAATGACTTGTTTTGGACCAAGCAACAAAATCTCATCTTCTTAGATGTGATCAAGGCCAAGCAGAACATCTATGTACTAGTTCAGTGGATTGACATGGAACATATGAAGAAGAACCGGGCATATTTTGCTGAGCCTCTGGATTTGGTGGAGCGGTTTGGCATTGAGGGGATCCTCATGTTCCACCTTGACTTTGACCCGAAGATTGTGGCTCAGTTCTTTGCTTCTATCCACTTCCACATGGATGATAAGCGAACCATGAGTTGGATGACAAATGGGAAGAGGATGAATGCTGAGTGGAAGGAGCTCATGGATATGTTGCATGTTCGTGATGAGGGGCTTGATGTGCCCGTTGGTGCCCGTCCACATGCCAACCCCAAGTCAGCTTCCAAGAACAAGCTCAAGCCCTATCTTGTTGAGAAGAAGTTACCCAATGACAAGAAGACTTTTGTGCTGAACCCGTTTCTTGACATCATGCACCGGATCTTCTGCAATTCTCTTTTTCCTCGCATCGGCGACAAGGACAAGGTGTGTTCCTATCTTGTGGACATGATGCTCATGTGTGAGGAAGCACGTCTCCAACAACCTGAGCCACTTGATGTCTCTCATATCATGTGGAGTGAGCTTCAGTTTGCTGTGTTCCATTGTAAGGTGCCCATCTATGGACCTTATTTGTTCCTCTTGATCTCGAAGACTTGGGAGAAGCTCTTTGAAAGTGCGTTATATCGACTAGAGGGGGGTGAATAGGCGATTTTTATGAAATTCTTCACTGAGGAATTTGCCGGTGAGGAAATTCCTTAGCGAAGAACTACTAGCAGCGGAATAAGTACTCAAAAGTAAACATAACAGAATACAAGCATAGTCATCATGATGAAATGAAGACAGGCACAGAGTACAGGAAGCGTAAGCACAGGATAACACAGGATGAAGACAAACAGACTGAAGAAATTGAACTGAGGAAATTGAGAAAGTCTTCAGTCAAAGTCTTCAAACACAGATATGAACAAACACACAACACAGTTATGAGGAAATGAAAGAGTTGAGGGAATAGAACCAGTAAGCTTGGTGAAGACAATGATTTGGTAGACCAGTTCCAACTGCTGTCTCAGTTGTACGTCTGGTTGGAGCGGCTGAGTATTTAAACTCGAGGACACACAGTCCCGGACACCCAGTCCTGAACACGCAGCTCAGGACACCCAGTCCTCACCGTATTCTCCTTGAACTAAGGTCACACAGACCTCGTCCAATCACTCGTGGTAAGTCTTCAGGTGACTTCCGAACCTTCACAAACTTGGTCACTCGGCGATCCACAATTCCTCTTGGATGCTCTAGACCATGACGCCTAACCGTCTGGAAGAAGCACAGTCTTCAAAGGTAACAAGCGTCGGATCCACGCAGGATCAATCTCTTCAGTGATGCTCAATCACTTGGGGTTTGTAGGTGTTTGGGTTTGGGTTTTTCCTCACTTGATGATTTTCTCTCAAAGTCCTCGGAGGATGGGTTGCTCTCAAATGACAAGTGTCAGTTTCTCTCGGAGCAGCCAACCAGCTAGTGGTTGTAGGGGGCGGCTATTTATAGCCTAGGGAGCAGCCCGACATGATAAGACATAAATGCCCTTCAATGATATGACCGTTAGGTGGATAGATATTTTGGGACAGCTGGCGCATAGCACAGCAACGGTCGGAATTTTGAGTAGCAAAATCCTCAGGGCTATCATGTTCCTCACTGTGTAGGAAATCCGCACTGGCGAATTCCTAACTCCTCAGTCAGAACAAATTCCTCAGAGACCAGAAGAACTTCGTCTCTGTCACTGAAGAATATGACTGGACTGTATGAGATTTCCAATGGCTTCACTCGAAGGGATTGGTAGGTGTAGGATTTTGAGTTGAGCATCACATGGAAATTTTTCCTTAGTATTTCCTCGACCCCCTTTAACAGTACGGTGTTTCCTATGACTCAAGAAAGAGAAAATGAAACTACGAAAACAAAAGTCTTCACGCTTCATGTTCCTCGAATGAATACCAAGTCTTCAAGGTCACACCAATTTCTTCACTTTCAAAGTCTTCAGAAAGTCTTCAGAATCCAAAGTCTTCAGTCGAAGAACTTCATTTTTAGGGGTCGACTTTCTCTGTAAATATCAAACTCCTCATAGACTTATAGACCTGTGTACACTCACAAACGCATTAGTCCCTTAACCTATAAGTCTTCAATACACCAAAATCACTAAGGGGCACTAGATGCACTTACAATCTCCCCCTTTTTGGTGATTGATGACAATATAGGTTAAGTTTTCAACGGGGATAAACATATGAAGTGTAAATACTGATATTGAGGAATTTGATTGCAAGATATAGAAGAACTCCCCCTGAAGATGTGCATAGTGAGGAATTTGCTTTTGAAGCAATGCACACTTGAAGAGTTGAATCATGGAGATCTCCCCCTATATCTTGTAATTCATACACGCATTTGACATATAACAGTGAAGAATTTGAAATGCATGATGAAATATGGTGACTGATGTAATTCAAGCATGCGTGCATTAGCATATATGAGGAATAAGCATGCAGAAAAACATATCAAAAGTATCAGAGCACCATCGGGTTTAAGTTTACAACTCGATCCAATAAAGTCTCAGAAGAACGAGAGTTGTAACTTAAAAAAAACGCCCATATAGAAAGACCCGCTTGAAGACTAACTCAAAATTCTCCCCCTTTGTCATCAAATGACCAAAAGGATCGAATATGAGGACTAACGCCCCTGAAGAATATCAAGTTGATGAAGGAGCGCCAGCGTTGTTGGGGTCGTTTGTCGTAGTAGGGCCTGCCGCAGTGTCGTCCAAGTCTTCATTATCATCAGTGTCGCGCGATGAAGAATATGAGCTGGCCACAAGAAGGAACCTTGACCTTCTTGAATTTCTTCGGTGGAGGTGCAGACCAGTCAAAATCTTCCTTGAGACCCATTCTTCAGATCTTCTTCACCATACAGATGTGACAGTAATTGCCCAGGTGCGACCGAAGACTTCATGGAGGTAGTAATGGTTTTTCTTCACTGCATTGTGTGTAGCAGTCATGTTGTGAAGAAATGAACCAAACTGACGCTTAACCCATTTATGATTTCGATCCACCTTCTGGTGAAGACTAAGCAGAAGCTCACGATCAGTCATCACACGAGGAGCAGTGGCTTGAGGAGTAGACTTGGGTGCATTGGCAGAGTCATGTGTGGCAGAGTCATCATTGGTGGAATAAGAGGCAGCTTTGCGAAACTGACCATCCAATGGACGAATGCCTTCATCTATAACAGCTGGTGCCTTGCCCTTTTCATCAACTGAGAATAGGTCTGCTTGAGGACTTCAATCGGGGGCAAGTAGCTGAGGTGATTCTGAAAATCAGCTTTGTAGTTGAGTGAAGACCTTGTCCTGAGGAATCTCATAATCCAAGGTGCATAAGGCTTCAGCTCAAACGGAGACAGTGCAACATTTGCCAGAGTCCTCATGAAGAAATCGTGATAATTGACAGGAATGCCATGAACGATGTTGAATACCAGATTCTTCATGATGCCAACAATTTCCTCATCAGATGAGTCGTGGCCTTTGATAGGACTCATTGTCCTCGTAAGAATACGATAGACAGTTCTGGGCACATAAAGTAATTCCTTCACGAGGAATTTGGTGTGGGCCTGACCTGGCTTCAAAGGTTTCATCAGAACCTGCATGTAGTGATTTGTAAGCTCAGGTTCACTGTAGATGCAACGAGCTTCTTCAAGGGGAGGACTGAGTGGTAAGGCACGAAGCAATTCAGAAGCTGGTGCTGTGTAGTGAGTGTTTTCAGACATCAGTCCAGCACCCATGAATTCACATCTTCAGAATCTCCTGTGATGTGCAGCGTTGCATAAAATTGAAGAATAGTTCTTCATTCCAATCACAGATGTCAGAGCAAAAATTTAACAGTCCAGCGTCGTGAAGAACACTGAGGACTGGCACGAAACACGGCAGAGATTCCATATCCACGTGAGGAATGTGCTCATGGTAGAAGATTTTCTCTTTGTTGAACAGCACTGAGGAATAGAAATTTGCTTGACTAGCAGTCCAGAAACGCCTCTTCCTTATACGAGCAGAATCATATGGGTTGTAGTCTTCGAAGAATACGTGCTCGCCGAAGAAATCATCAGCCTTGAACTTTTGCTTGCGTGAGAATGGATCCTTTGGCTTGGGCAGAGGAGTGTCAGTGAGTTGCATCACGACCTCAGGAATCGCAATCTCAGGTTCTTCAGGCTGAGGAATTTCTGGTTCCTCTTCAGTGGCAGTCTGTGTCTTCAGATGTTCAGCAGCAGCAGTTTCTTCGCTAGTGGCTGGAATTTCCTCATGTACAGATGAAGTGGGGTGAGTTTCTTTAGAGCCATTTGAACATGCTTGCGTGAGAATGGATCCTTTGGATTGGGCAGAGGAGTGTCAGTGAGTTGCATCACAACCTCAGGAATCGCAATCTCAGGTTCTTCAGGCTGAGGAATTTCTGGTTCCTCTTCAGTGGCAGCTTCAATGCCAGCCTCTTCAGCTGTGAACTGAGGCATAGGCGAGGAGATAACAGGTGTTGAAGGTACCGCATCCACTTCAATTTCTTCATCAATCTGCTCTGACGAAGCAGCAGAATGATTTTCTTCATCAGATCCACTAGGGGTCTCATATTCTTCACCAAAAGGAACAAGGTCCATTGATGGCATGGTTGAGATTGGAACAGCATCAATGGGATTAGCAAATGAACTGGTCAAAGGCTTCATCTTCTTTGGAGCTGAAGAATCTGAAGTAGCTGATGCTTTCCTTTTCTTCACTATTGCACGCTCTGCAGCCTTGGTTTTCTTCACATCTGATGCAGATGGAAGGATCGGAGCTGGTGTTGGCGCAGGAGGAGTAGAGGAATCTGGTTGATTTTCTTCAGGCACAACTCATGCAGTTGCCCTGATTTCTTCAGTTTTTTCAGGCGCACCACTAGTGGATGCCCTGAAAATTTCTTCAGCGGCTGGAATGCATTCATCAGCCCTGGAACTAACATTTTCTTCAGCAGCCTGATTTTCATCAGCGGTGCTGGCATGTTCTTCAGTTGGCTAAGCATATGCTTCAGCCTGAGGAACTTCCTGTTGCGTTGGGGCTGCAACATTTGAGGTGAAGTTATCAGCGAGTCTCACAAAACAAACTTTGGCTCCAAGCCAATCAGCATGGTATGCGTCAAATTCATCACTGAGTTTCTTGATTTCAGATTGAGTAGTGACAAGTTTTTCAGTTATCATACAGACAACGTTTTTCTTCAGATATTTCTCCTTCTTGTACTGCGCTTTCTTGATCTGCCTGGCCTTCTCAAATTTCCATTTTTCTTCTTGAATGAAATGAGTCAGCATGTGACTTTGGCCAGGAGTCAGCTTGAAGTCAGGCATGGGAGTGTTGGGGTCCTTGTGCCAAACGTCAATGTATTCGAGGATCAACTTTGGATCCAACAGCAGTGGCACATTTGTTCCCTTGGCTCTAGCGGCCCTGACTTGCCTATCTCTGATGATTTCAGCAAGTTCATCATCATCAGCTTCATCTTCTTCAGACGGCACTTGGAAGGCGACCTACTTCTTCTGAGGACTAGAGCGAGGACCTCGTCCAGCAGTGGCCTTTGTCTTCAGTAGAGAGGTCCCGTTGAGGAATTTGGTGCAGCTG
>NC_053024.1:480215629-480237335 GCF_003073215.2 Triticum urartu
TGGCTGATAATTACATGCCCCCCTCCGAAGACGAGGCAAGCCTCGACGATGATGAATTCGTCGTGCCAGAGGATCCCGTCAAACAAGAGCGCTTCAAGCGCCGGCTTATAGCCACGACAAATAGCCTTAAGAAAAAGCAGCAGCAGCTTCAAGCTGATCAAGATCTGCTAGCTGATAGATGGACTGAAGTCCTCGCGGCCGAGGAATATAAACTCGAACGCCCCTCCAAGAGTTACCCAAAATGAAGGTTGCTACCCCGACTGGAGGAAAAAGTGTATGACGCGGCTGATCGGCCACCTCGTGGCCGCGATAGAGAGGCATTCCAGCCAAAAGCTCAGCCTGCACCCCGACACCATTCAAATAAAAAGGCATGGGGAAATACGCCAGACCTGCGAGACGTATTGGAGGACAAAGCAAAACATGCAAGATCGATCTATGGATCACGAGGGCGCGCCACTATGTGAGACGGTAAACATCACGCCGGATACAGTAAAAGTAAATCCGGCCGGACCGAACACAGCGGGCAAGACTCATTGGAGCTGCGTCGCGATATAGCCCGGTATAGAGGTGCCGCACACCCCTTATGCTTCACAGATGAAGTAATGGATCATCAAATCCCAGAGGGTTTCAAACCCGTAAACATAGAATCATACGATGGCACGACAGACCCTGCGGTATGGATCGAGGATTTCCTCCTGCACATCCGCATGGCCCGCGGTGATGATCTACACGCAATCAAATACCTCCCACTCAAACTTAAAGGACCATCTCAGCATTGGCTCAACAGCTTGCCAGCAGAGTCCATTGGCTGTTGGGAAGATCTGGAAGCCGCATTCCTCGACAACTTTTAGGGAACTTATGTGCGACCACCAGACGCCGATGACCTGAGCCATATAATTCAGCGGCCAGAGGAATCGGCCAGGCAATTCTGGACACGGTTCCTAACAAAGAAAAATCAAATCGTCGACTGTCCGGATGCAGAGTCCCTAGCAGCTCTTAAACACAACATCCGCGACGAGTGGCTAGCCCGGCACCTTGGTCAGGAAATGCCAAAATCTATGGCAGCCCCCACGACACTCATGACCCGCTTTTGTGCGGGAGAAGACAGCTGGCTGGCTCGCAGTAATAACATATCAAAGAACCGTGGTACTTCGGATACCAAGGACGGCAATGGCAGGACACGTCGCAACAAACATAAGCGCCACATTAACAGCAACAATACCGAGGATACGGCAGTCAATGCCGGATTCAAAGGCTCTAAACCCGGTCAGCGGAAAAAGCCATTAAAAAGAAGCACTCCGGGCCCGTCCAGTTTGGACCGCATACTCGATCGCTTGTGTCAAATACACGGCACCCCCGACAAGCCAGCCAACCACACCAATAGGGATTGTTGGGTATTCAAGCAGGCCAGCAAGTTAAATGCCGAAAACAAAGATAAGGGGCCACATAGCGATGACGAGGAAGAGCCCTGGCAGCCGAACACCGAAGGACAGAAGAGGTTCCCCCCACAAGTGTGGACGGTGAACATGATATACGCAACCCACATCTCCAAGAGGGAGCGGAAGCGTGCGCTCAGGGACGTATATGCGTTGGAGCCAGTCGCCCCAAAGTTCAACCCATGGTCCTCCTGTCCGATCACCTTCAATGGCAGGGACCACCCCACTAGTATCCGTCATGGAGGATTCGCCGCACTGGTCCTAGACCCAATCATTGACGAATTTCACCTCACTCGAGTCCTTATGGATGGCGGCAGCAGCCTTAACCTGCTTTACCAGCACACAGTGTGCAAAATGGGTATAGACCCCTCAAGGATCAAACCCACAAAAACGACCTTTAAAGGCGTCATACCAGGTGTAGATGCCCATTGCACAGGCTCAGTCACACTGGAAGTGGTCTTCGGATCCCCGGATAACTTCCGAAGCGAAGAGTTAATCTTCGATATAGTCCAGTTCCACAGTGGTTATCATGCGCTGCTCGGGCGAACTGCATTTGCGAGATTCAATGCGGTACCGCATTATGCATACCTCAAGCTCAAGATGCCAGGACCTCAGGGGGTCATTACAATTAACGGAAACACAGAGCGCTCTCTCCGAACGGAGGAGAACACTGCGGCCCTCGCAGCGGAAGCGCAAAGCAGTCTCTTAAGGCAATCCACTAGTTCGGCGTTTAAGGACCCAAACACCTTCAAGCGCGCCCGGAGTAATCAGCAACAGGACCGCCTGGCACGTTCCGAGCTCGCATAGCAATGCGTCCCCCACCCCGGCCCAAGGCAAATGGCGAAATTCGTGCCACGCATACATAATTACGCATTAAAAATACCATGGGCATAGGCGGGGAGGGGGGCATGACTACGGCACGCCCCAAGACGCGACTTAAACCGCACTGGGGGCTTCCCGTTTTGTTATTTTCTTTTCTTTTCAGGACTTTAATCTCTGGAAACCTGGTCCGGCGGCATGATTGCCGGACATATGGTGCAGCAACCAAGAAGGCAGAAAGCTACGTCACACCATGGAACTCACAGGAGGATTACGATAACGAGTGTAATACTTACCTTAATACTATTCTTCAGCTCGCCCTTGGAGGGGACATAGTCCTACTTTTTGCTTATTGCACCGCATGCATCATTTTGCTTTAACGCACCTTTTTGAATAAACAATGCATAGCATTAAGACTACTATTGCATTCTTCTATATATATATATGTTCATTCATGACATCCAGCACCCGTACACTCTGGTACAACCAATACGCTAGGGCCTTAAGCATACCCCACAATACGGCGTGAGAAGTTCGGACACTTTCAACAGTGCGGCACCCCGAACTTATAGCATTATATGCATCAGCTCTGAATCATGTCTTGGGTCGGTAGTTGGGTTTGCCCGGCTCCCATGTTTTGGCACCTTACGTTCCGCTATATTGGCTAAGGTAGCACTGGGAGAACTACTGCAATTGTGCCCCGGTTCTGCTGGGCTAAGCACCTCAGTAGAGAAAGCTAAAATTGACTATCATGATAAGGCGAGAGACTGGTCGCTGTTCGAGAGGTTTTCGAGTCCTCAAAGACTTATGCCGCTTAGAGCGAGGAGTCGGCCCTGTCCGGCTTAAGGCGTGTATCGCGCCCCGAGTTTGGCCTTCCGAACACTAGGGGTTCGCCGAAATTTAAAATTATAGAATTCTATGGCTAAGTGAGAGTGATAACGCATTATAGTCCGATTGCCTTGTTCGTTGTGCTGAGCACCTCCCTCGAAGGACCCAAAAATGGGAACAAGAGTGCTCAGGTTTATCCCGAACACCCCAGCACTCGTGGCATGGGGGCAGAAGCCAATGACTAGCCATCTCTCAGATTTGATAAACAGCCGAACAGAAGGTAATATTTTAAATTCAAACAAGCGTTGCATAGCGCATATGAACAAGTTTTCATGAATACAGGATTACACGAGCGGGTTTACTCAAATATTGTATCTTTGGTACACTCGTCCGCTACGAGACGGGCACCCTTCAGGACACCCTCATAGTACATCCCAGGGTGGAGATGCTCCTTGCCCTCCGACGGCCCTTCCTTGATCAGCTTCATGGCGTGTAAGTGCATCTAGTGCCCCTTTAGTGATTTTGGTGTATTGAAGACTTATGGTTTAAGGGACTAATGCGTTTGTGAGTACACAGGTCTATAAGTCTATGAGGAGTTTGATATTTTACAGAGAAAGTCCGACCCCTAAAAATGAAGTTCTTCGACTGAAGACTTTGGATTTCTTGAAGACTTCCCGAAGACTTTGAACGTGAGAAAATGGTGTGACCTTAAGACTTAGTATCATTTGAGGAACATGAAGCGTGAACACTTTTGTTTTCGCAGTTCATTTTCTCTTTCTTGAGTCATAGGAAACACCGTACTGTTAAAGGGGGTCGAGAAATACCTAAGAAAAATTTCCATGTGATGCTCAACTCAAAATCCTACACCTACCAATCCCTTCGAGTGAAGCCATTGGAAATCTCATAAAGTTTAGTCAATTCTTCATGACAGAGGACGAAGTCTCTGGTCTCCTGAGAGGAATTTGGTTCTGACTGAGGTTTGGAATTCGCAGTGCGGATTGCCTACACAGTGAGGAACATGATAGCCCTGAGGATTTCTACTCAAAATTTCCGACCGCTTGTGCTATGCGCCAGCTGTCCCCAAATATCAATCCACCTAGACGTCATCATGAAGCATTTATGTCTTATCATGTCGGGCCGCTCCTAGGCTATAAAATAGCCGCCCCTACAACCGCTAGCTTGTTGCTGCTCCGAGAGAAACTGACACTTGTCATTTGAGAGCAACCCATCCTCTAAGGACTTTGCGCGAAAATCATCAAGTAGAAAAACCCAAACCAAAACCCAAACACCTCAGACCCCCAAGTGGATTGAGAGATCACTAAAGAGATGATCCTGTGGTGGATCCGACGCTTGTACCTTTGAGATTGTCGTCTCCAAACTGTTAGGCGATGGGCTAGCATCCCAAGAGAATTGTGGATTGCCGAGTGACCGAAGTTGTGAAGGTTTGGAAGTCGCCTGAAGACTTACACGAGTGATGGGCGAGGTCTGTGTGACCTTAGCTCAAAGGAGAATACAGTGAGGACTGGGTGTCCTAAGCTGCGTGTCAGGACTGGGTGTCCGGGACTGTTGGTCCTTCGAGTTTAATACTTCAGCCGCTCCAACCAGACGTACAACTGAGACAGCAGTTGAACTGGTCTACCAATCATTGTCTTCACAAGCTTACTGGTTCATTTTGCTCAACTCTTTCATTTCCTCATACTGTGTTGTGTGCTTGTTCATATCTGTGCTTGAAGACTTTGACTGAATACTTTCTCAATTTCCTCAGTTCAATTTCTTCAGTCTGATTGTCTTCATCCTGTGTTATCCCTGTGCTTACGCTTCCTGTACTCTGTGCCTGTCTTCATTTTCATCATGATGACCTATGCTTGTATTATGTTATGTTTACTTTTGAGTACTTATTCCGCTGCTAGTAGTTCTTCACTAAGGAATTTCCTCTCCGGCCAATTCCTCAGTGAAGAATTTCATAAAAAATCGCCTATTCACCCCCTCTAGTCGATATAACGCACTTTCAATTGGTATCAGAGCAAGGTACTCCCTTGTTCTGTGTGATTTTGGTTTAACCGCCTGGAGTTTTAGTTATGTCGACTGCATGTATGATCAAGGTCTCTGCTGGGTGTCCTACCTTCGATGGGACGGACTACCCCTACTAGAAGAATAAGATGCGAATGCATCTTGAAGCAATTGATAACGATCTCTGGTATGTTGTGGAAAATGGTGTTCCCTCAGTCACACCTTCTCTGAATGCTGCCGATGTGAAGAGATTCAAGCAACTCGACTCTCAAGCGAAGAATATCATATGTGGCCATCTGAGCAAAGGACAGTATGGCAGAGTGAGTGCTTTGGAAACAGCGAAGCTTATCTGGGACAGGTTGTCCAAAGTGAATGAAGGAGTCTCAACTCAGCGTGACTCTCGAGTTGATGTTCTTCGCAATCTCTTCAACCGCTTCAAAAGATTATACAATGAAAATGTTCAACAAACCTTCGATCGCCTCACTGACATCTCAAATGAGCTTCAAGCACTTGGTGCCACTGACATCACCGACCATGAGGTGGTGAAGAAATTGCTGAGATCGCTTGATTCCTCATTTGACACTCTGGCATTGATGATACAAGAGTGTGCTGATTACAAGTAACTTGATCTCGCTGATATTCTTGAGAGGCTAAATACTCATGAGTTCCAACTTGCTGAAAAAGAGACCTTTATGGTTCGAGCTATGGCAGATCACGCGCACTGAAGGACAAGGCAGTATCTGAGTCCGAAGATGAAGACTCTGATAGCAGCCTTGGTGATCCTGAAGAACTAAGACATGATCTGGCTCTGCTCGTGAAGAAGTTCCAAAAGTTCTTAAGACGTGATCGCCTTGGAAGACCCTCAAGGAGCAATGATTCCTCATCCAATGACTACAAGAGGAGGCTCTGTCACAAATGCAAAAAACCTGGACATTAAATTCAAGATTGTCCTCAGTGGGAAAAGGAATCAAAGAAGAAGAAATACAAGGATTACAGTTCTGATGATGTGAAGAAAAAGAAGAAATCCACAAAATCTTCATCATCAAAATCCTCAAAGTCTTCATATCACAAGAAGAGCAACTCCAAGAAGGCTAGGACATTCATTGGCAAGGAAATGGACTCTGAGGCTGAATCTGAACAAAATGAGGAAGAGGAGTCATCTGAGGAGTCCGAATCCGGAGTGGCAAGCCTAGCTCTCGCCACTGCATTCGTCAGCAAGTCTATCTTCAACACTGAAGAAAATGACCTCACCAACAAGGCTGATGAAGGCGATGATGACTACGCTCCCACCTATTGCTTCATGGCAAAGGGTGCCAAGGTACTCAAATATACCTCCTCTGAATCAAGTGAGAATGAATCTGATGAAAACCTTAAGCCCAACTATTCTAAACTTGCTAAGATTGCTGTAAAACAACCAAGGGCTCTTGAAAAGGTTCAAAACATGCTAGACAAAAGTGATGATATGTTGGGTGAAGAAATGGATCGCACTAAAGCCTTGACTGAAAATCTTTAGAGACTTCAGACTAGGTTTGACAATCTTCAAGGTCATCATAACACTCTCTTATCCGATCATGAAAAGCTTTCTTATGAATTTCTTCAAAGAAAGCAAGACCTTGAGAAGCTAAGAGTGAGTTATGAAGATCTTCAGAAGGAGCGCGATTCATTACTTGCTCAACAAATCAGCGCTTCTCAGGAAGAATTTGTTCCTCCATGTTTGAAATGCATTGAACGTGAATCTGCTAATTCTTCACCTGAATGTTCAAATGATGCTAATGTTTCAAATTCTTCACATGCCTCTGCTATCACTAATTCATCATCTGAGAACATTGCTAGTGTCACTGACAATGCAGGGCTGAAAGAATTGTACATGACAGGCATGTACAAAAGCCTCAAAGGGCATCAGACTCTTTGTGATGTGCTTAAAAAGCAGATCCTCAATAGGAACCCTAGGAAAGAGGGTATTTCCTTTGAGAGGAAACTCAACGCTGATGGTACATATTGGAAGCCTGAGCAGTACCCCAAAACTACATGGGTTGCTGCAAAGGGACCTCCAGTTGATCCATCTAACTTATCTGGGTTTGCATGTGAATCTCCTCATTCTTATAATGAGTCATTTGACTCCAACTATAAACTGTTCAAAAATCAGAATGGTGAAATATTTGCTAGATATGTTGGCACTAACTGCAGGAACGGTCCCCTATGAAGAAAATCTGGGTTCCCAAAAGATGCCTTGAAAATCTTCAGTGAATGTCATCATGACACCTGTGAAGAATAGGAACCCCAGATCAAATTCTTCATATGGACCAAACCCTTCACATGGATCATATTCCTCAAAAGGATCAAAGTCCTCATATGAACATCATCGTGCTAACCCGTCTGTTTCGCAGGGAAGATCTAAGGATTATGGATATGTGCATTATTCTTCAAATCATTATGTCCATAAGTCCTCGAAGAATTTCTCTGCTTACTCTTATGCTTCTAACCCCTCTTATGTGAAACGAAATGGACTGGCTTCTATGCCATCCTTCTCGTATGGAGCTCGCAGAATGATGAACTCTTTGCCACCCCTTCAGATGTGGGTGGTGAAGAAAAAGAACTAATCTCTTCTGCAGGGTCAGGTCTCCAGACGTACGTAATCGTCTGAAGAATTTGCTGGAGACCTGAGCATGCCTGATAGGACGCAGGCTAATCATGAAGAAATGAACTTTCATTTCTCACGTCCTCATATTGCTTTATCTGTTCTTTTGCTTGATGAAATTGATCTGATGAATTGATGTCATATTCTTCACTGATGAAGTATATGAGTTTGTAAGCTGCACTAATTCATCTGCAGGATGATCAACCCAAAGCCACTGAGTGGGTCCTCGATAGTGGATGTACAAATCACATGACTGGTGACAAGAATCTATTGATGGATGCTCCATTATCTCCGTCACATCTGAAGCATATCATCTTTGCTGACAAAGGCAAAAGTCAGGTATTGGGTCTAGGTAAGGTTGCGATCACAAAGGATCGACACATGGACAAAGTCATGCTTGTTGAGTCCTTAGGATACAACCTTATGTCTGTCTCAATGCTTTGTGATCTTGATATGGTTGTTGTCTTTGGCAAGTACCGTTGTGTTGTGGTTATGGAAGCTGACAATTCCAAAGTCTTCGAAGGCTTTAGGAGAGGAGACCTGTATATTGTTGATTTCTCTACAGGACCACAACCAGCCGTGTGCTTACTTGCAAAAGCTTCAGAAGGCTGGCTCTGGCATCGACGACTTGGTCATGCAGGCATGAGGAATTTGCACACGCTTGCGAAGAAGAAGCATGTCATTGGCATCGAGAATGTCAAATTCCTCAAGGATCACCTATGCGGAGCCTGTGAAGCTGGGAAGATGACGAAGGCCAAGCATCCAGCAAGACTATCATGACCACCACTCGCCCATTTGAATTGCTTCACATGGATCTCTTTGGTCCTAATCATTATTCTGCTATTTCAAATGAAGCATCTCAATATGGCTTTGTTATTGTTGATGATTACTTCTCGTTATACATGGGTACACCTTGTTACTTACAAACATGAAGTGCAGGAAGTCTTCAAACGATTTTCCTCGAGGGCTTCAACCAACTTTGGTGTGCAATGGCACTGAGTTCAAGAATTCTGGTCTCGATGACTATCTTGATGAACTTGGTATTACTCATGAGTTATCTGCTCCTTATACTCCTCAGCAGAACGACGTCGTGGAGCGCAAGAACAGGACTCTTGCTGAGATGGCTCGCACTATGCTTGATGAATACAAAACGCCTCGTCGTTCTGGACTGAGGCAATTGATACTGCGTGCCACATCATCAACAGAGTATATCTTCACAAATTCTTCAAGAAGACTGCCTATGAACTCCTCACTGATAAGAAACCCAATGTAAGTTATTTCAAAGTCTTCGGTGCTAAATGTTGGATTAGAGATCCTCATCACAACTCAAAATTTGCACCGAAAGCACATGAAGGTTTTATGCTTGGTTACGGAAAGGACTCGCACACCTGGAAAGGACTCGCACACCTACAGAGTCTTCAACAACGTTCTTCACAAAGTTGTTGAAACTGTAGATGTGCGGTTCGATGAAACTAATGG
Organism: Triticum urartu; assembly: GCF_003073215.2. Classification (NCBI taxonomy): domain Eukaryota; kingdom Viridiplantae; phylum Streptophyta; class Magnoliopsida; order Poales; family Poaceae; genus Triticum; species Triticum urartu. The sequence goes on from NC_053024.1 coordinate 480,224,840, forward strand.
CTCGCAAAGAGAGCACCTACCTACTGTGATAGATGAACCAGCACCTGAGGAAACTATCAAGTTCAAGGCTGCTGAGGATGTCATTCCTACTGAAGAATCTGCTGAAGAATTCATTCTAGAACATGAAGAACGTCGAGCTGATGCACCTGAAGAAAATGGTGCTGAAGAAAATGCTGATCAAACTCTTCAACGACAACCAGCTCATCCTCGCATTGCAAAAGAAGTGCAAGTTGAAAAGATCATCAATGACATCAAAGCGCCAGGTGCTCTCACCGCTCAAAAAGCTTCACATTTGTCTAACTTTTGTGGGCACTATGCTTTTGTCTCTATTAAAGAGCCCACTATGGTAGGTGAAGCATTTCTGGAGCCTGAGTGGATTCAGGCCATGCAAGAAGAATTACATCAGTTCGAGCTCAACAATGTCTGGGAACTGGTCAAACGTCCAGATCCTCGCAAGCACAATATCATCGCACAAAGTGGATCTACCGCAACAAGCAAGATGAAAATGGCCTTGTGGTGAGGAATAAGGCACGGCTTGTAGCTCAAGGCTACACACAGGTTGAAGGAATTGATTTCGATGAAACTTTTGCACCTGTTGCTAGACTTGAGGCTATTCGCATATTACTTGCTTATGCTAACCATCATGATATCACTCTATATCAAATGGATGTGAAAAGTGCATTCCTCAATGGTAAGCTTGAGGAAGAAGTATATGTTGCTCAACCCCCAGGTTTTGAAGATCCAAAGAATCCTGACAAAGTCTTCAGACTCAACAAGGCCCTCCATGGACTCAAGTAGGCCCCACGGGCGTGGTTAGATACCTTGAAGGAATTCCTCATGACGAAAGGCTTCAAACCCGGTTCACTCGACCCTACTCTTTTCACTAAATCTTATGATGGTGAATTGTTTGTGTGCCAAATATATGTTGATGATATTATCTTTGGCTGTACTGACCAACGTTATAGTGATGAAGTTGCCTATATGATGAGTGAAGAATATCAAATGTCTATGATGGGAGAGTTGAAATTCTTCTTAGGTCTTCAAATTTGTCAACAACGCAATGGCATATTCATATCTCAGGAGAAATACCTCAAGGATGTACTGAGGAAATTCAGCATGCAAGATTGCAAAGGCGTCAAAGTTCCTATGCCCACAAATGGCCATCTGTGCACTGATGAAAATGGTATTGACTTCGATCATAAGGTATACCGCTCCATGATAGGTTCCTTATTATACTTATGTGCATCTAGGCCAGATATAATGCTTAGTGTTTGCATGTGTGCCCGATTTCAAGCTGCACCGAAGGAATCACACCATAAGGCTGTGAAGCATATTCTTCGATATCTAGCTCACACACCAACACTTGGATTATGGTACCCCAAGGGCTCGGCTTTTGATATTGTTGGATATTCTGACTCTGACTATGCTGGTGATCGTGTGGATCGCAAGTCAACATCTGGTACATGCCATTTCCTCGGACGATCTTTGGTCTATTGGTCCTCGAAGAAACAGAACTGCGTATCACTATCTACTGCTGAAGCTGAGTACATTGCCGCTGGTTCTTGCTGTGCTCAATTGCTATGGATGAAGCAAACTCTCAAGGACTACGGCGTCAACATGAAGAATGTGCCTCTCTTCTGTGACAACGAGAGTGCCATCAAGATTGCTCACAACCAAGTTCAGCACTCGAAGACAAAGCACATTCAGATTCGTCATCATTTTCTTCGAGATCATGTGTTGAAGGGCGACATTTCTATTGAGCATGTGAAGACTGAAGAACAGCTAGCCGATATCTTCACAAAGCCCTTGGATGAGAAGAGATTTAGCAAGTTGCGGTGTGAGCTAAATATCCTAGAACCTTCGAATGTTCTTTGAAAAGGACACTCATCCTAACACTTATGCAAAATTGATGACTTAGATGTGCAACACATGAAGAAACGTTTTTCTTCAATCAATGAAGAATAACACTCTTAGTGTGAAGAAATTAACGAAGAACTTGATTCTCAGAACCCTACGATAATTGTACGCGGTGTCTGAAATCATCATTCTTACACGGTGGGTCACGCCACCACCAAAAGTTGAAATTCCTCAATTATTCATATTCTTCAACTTTGCATTATCTTCACTGCTTCCGTCGTTTTTCTTCATTGGCTACACACACACACACACACACACACACACATATATATATATATGTAAGTGCATCTAGTGCCCCTTAGTGATTTTGGTGTATTGAAGACTTATTGGTTAAGGGACTAATGCGTGCGTGACTGTAAGAAGAAGATTAAGTCTATGAGGAGTTTGATATTTATAGGAAAAGTCGACCCCTAAAAATGAATATCTTCGACTGAAGATTTTGGCATTTCCTGAAGACTTTCATGAAGACTTTGAAAGTGAAGAAATTGGTGTGTCCGTGAAGACTTGATATTCATGCGAGGAATATGAAGCTTGAAGACTTTTGTTTTCATAGTTTTGTTTTTCTCTCTCTTGAGTCATAGGAAACACCGTACTGTTAAAGGGGGTCGAGGAAATACTAAGGAAAAATTTCCATGTGATGCTCAACTCAAAATCCTACACCTACCAATCCCTTTGAGTGAAGCCATTGGAAATCTCATACAATCCAGTTATATTCTTCAGTGACAGAGACGAAGTTCTTCTGGTCTCTGAGGAATTTGTTCTGACCGTGGAGTTAGGAATTCGCTAGTGCGGATTGCCTACACAGTGAGGAACATGATAGCCCTGAGGATTTTGCTACTCAAAATTCCGACCGTTGCTGTGCTATGCGCCAGCTGTCCCAAAATATCTATCCACCTAACGGTCATATCATTGAAGGACATTTATGTCTTATCATGTCGGGCTGCTCCATAGGCTATAAATAGCCGCCCCCTACAACCACTAGCTGGTTGGCTGCTCCGAGAGAAACTGACACTTGTCATTTGAGAGCAACCCATCCTCCGAGGACTTTGAGCGAAAATCATCAAGTGAGGAAAAACCAAAAACCCAAAACCCAAACACCTACAAACCCCAAGTGATTGAGCATCACTGAAGAGATTGATCCTGAGTGGATCTGACGCTTGTTACCTTTGAAGACTGTGCTTCTTCCAGACGGTTAGGCGTCATGGTCTAGAGCATCCAAGAGGAATTGTGGATTCGCCGAGTGACCAAGTTTGTGAAGGTTTGGAAGTCGCCTGAAGACTTACCACGAGTGATTGGGCGAGGTCTGTGTGACCTTAGCTCAAGGAGAATATACGGTGAGGACTGTGTCCTGAGCTGCGTGTTCAGGACTGGGTGTCCGGGACTGTGTGTCCTCGAGTTTAAATACTCAGCCGCTCCAACCAGACGTACAACTGAGACAGCAGTTGGAACTGGTCTACCAAATCATTGTCTTCACCAAGCTTACTGGTTCTATTTCCTCAACTCTTTCATTTCCTCATAACTGTGTTGTGTGTTGTTCATATCTGTGTTTGAAGACTTTGACTGAAGACTTTCTCAATTTCCTCAGTTCAATTTCTTCAGTCTGTTTGTCTTCATCCTGTGTTATCCTGTGCTTACGCTTCCTGTACTCTGTGCCTGTCTTCATTTCATCATGATGACTATGCTTGTATTCTGTTATGTTTACTTTGAGTACTTATTCCGCTGCTAGTAGTTCTTCGCTAAGGAATTTCCTCACCGGCAAATTCCTCAGTGAAGAATTTCATAAAAATCGCCTATTCACCCCCCTCTAGTCGATATAACGCACTTTCAATTGGTATCAGAGCAAGGTACTCCCTTGTTCTGTGTGATTTTGGTTTAACCGCCTGGAGTTTTAGTTATGTCGACCGCAGGTATGATCAAGGTCTCTGCTGGGTGTCCTACCTTCGATGGGACGGACTACCCCTACTGGAAGAATAAGATGCGAATGCATCTTGAAGCAATTGATAACGATCTCTGGTATGTTGTGGAAAATGGTGTTCCCTCAGTCACACCTTCTCTGAATGCTGCCGATGTGAAGAGATTCAAGCAACTCGACTCTCAAGCGAAGAATATCATATGTGGCCATCTGAGCAAAGGACAGTATGGCAGAGTGAGTGCTTTGGAAACAGCGAAGCTTATCTGGGACAGGTTGTCCAAAGTGAATGAAGGAGTCTCAACTCAGCGTGACTCTCGAGTTGATGTTCTTCGCAATCTCTTCAACCGCTTCAAAAGACTCGACAATGAAAATGTTCAACAAACCTTCGATCGCCTCACTGACATCTCAAATGAGCTTCAAGCACTTGGTGCCACTGACATCACCGACCATGAGGTGGTGAAGAAATTGCTGAGATCGCTTGATTCCTCATTTGACACTCTGGCATTGATGATACAAGAACGTGCTGATTACAAGTCACTTGATCCCGCTGATATTCTCGAGAGGCTAAATACTCATGAGTTCCAACTTGCTGAAAAAGAGATCTCTATGGTTCGAGCTATGGCAGATCACGTGCACTGAAGGCCAAGGCAGTATCTGAGTCCGAAGATGAAGACTCTGGTAGCAGCCTTGGTGATCCTGAAGAACTAAGACATGATCTGGCTCTGCTCGTGAAGAAGTTCCAAAAGTTCTCAAGACGTGTCGCCTTGGAAGACCCTCAAGGAGCAATGATTCCTCATCCAGTGACTACAAGAGGAGGCTCTGTCACAAATGCAAGAAACCTGGACATTACATTCAAGATTGTCCTCAGTGGGAAAAGGAATCAAAGAAGAAGAAATACAAGGATTACAGTTCTGATGATGCGAAGAAAAAGAAGAAATCCACAAAATCTTCATCATCAAAATCCTCAAAGTCTTCATATCACAAGAAGAGCAGCTCCAAGAAGGCTAGGGCATTCATTGGCAAGGAAATGGACTCTGAGGCTGAATCTGAAGAAAATGAGGAAGAGGAGTCATCTGAGGAGTCCGAATCGAGTGGCAAGCCTAGCTCTCGCTACTGCATTCGTCAGCAAGTCTATCTTCAACACTGAAGAAAATGACCTCACCAACAAGGCTGATGAAGGCGATGATGACTACGCTCCCACCTATTGCTTCATGGCAAAGGGTGCCAAGGTACTCAAATATACCTCCTCTGAATCAAGTGAGAATGAATCTGATGAAAACCTTAAGCCCAACTATTCTAAACTTGCTAAGATTGCTGTAAAACAACAAAGGGCTCTTGAAAAGGTTCAAAACATGCTAGACAAAAGTGATGATATGTTGGGTGAAGAAATGGATCGCACTAAAGCCTTGACTGAAAATCTTCAGAGACTTCAGACTAGGTTTGACAATCTTCAAGGTCATCATAACACTCTCTTATCCGATCATGAGAAGCTTTCTTATGAATTTCTTCAAAGAAAGCAAGACCTTGAGAAGCTAAGAGTGAGTTATGAAGATCTTCAGAAGGAGCGCGATTCATTACTTGCTCAACAAATCAGCGCTTCTCAGGAAGAATTTGTTCCTCCATGTTTGAAATGCATTGAACGTGAATCTGCTAATTCTTCACCTGAATGTTCAAATGCTGCTAATGTTTCAAATTCTTCACATGCCTCTGCTATCACTAATTCCTCATCTGAGGACATTGCTAGTATCACTGACAATGCAGGGCTGAAAGGAATTGTACATGACAGGCATGTACAAAAGCCTCAAAGGGCATCAGACTCTTTGTGATGTGCTTAAAAAGCAGATCCTCAATAGGAACCCTAGGAAAGAGGGTATTTCCTTTGAGAGGAAACTCAACGCTGATGGTACATATTGGAAGCCTGAGCAGTACCCCAAAACTACATGGGTTGCTGCAAAGGGACCTCCAGTTGATCCATCTAACTTATCTGGATTTGCATGTGAATCTCCTCATTCTTATAATGAGTCATTTGACTCCAACTATAAACTGTTCAAAAATCAGAATGGAAGTATTTGCTAGATATGTTGGCACTAACTGCAGGAACGGCTCCCCTATGAAGAAAATCTGGGTTCCCAAAAGATGCCTTGAAAATCTTCAGGTGAATGTCATCATGATGCACCTGTGAAGAATAGGAACACCCAGATCAAATTCTTCATATGGACCAAACCCTCACATGGATCATATTCCTCAAAAGGATCAAAGTCCTCATATGAACATCATCGTGCTAACCCGTCTGTTTCACAGGGAAGATCTAAGGATTATGGATATGTGCATTATTCTTCAAATCATTATGTCCATAAGTCCTTGAAGAATTTCTCTGCTTACTCTTATGCTTACTCTAACCCCTCTTATGTGAAACGAAATGGACTGGCTTCTATGCCATCCTTCTCGTATGGAGCTCGCAGAATGATGAACTCTTTGCCACCCCTTCAGATGTGGGTGGTGAAGAAAAAGAACTAATCTCTTCTGCAGGGTCAGGTCTCCAGACGTACGTAATCGTCTGAAGAATTTGCTGGAGACCTGAGCATGCCTGAATAGGACGCAGGCTAATCATGAAGAAATGAACTTTCATTTCTCACGTCCTCATATTGCTTTATCAGTTCTTTTACTTGATGAAATTGATCTGATGAATTGATGTCATATTCTTCACTGATGAAGTATATGAGTTTGTAAGCTGCACTAATTCATCTGCAGGATGATCAACCCAAAGCCACTGAGTGGGTCCTCGATAGTGGATGTACAAACCACATGACTGGTGACAAGAATCTATTGATGGATGCTCCATTATCACCGTCGCATCTGAAGCATATCATCTTTGCTGACAAAGGCAAAAGTCAGGTATTGGGTCTAGGTAAGGTTGCGATTACAAAGGATCGACACATGGACAAAGTCATGCTTGTTGAGTCCTTAGGATACAACCTTATGTCTGTCTCAATGCTTTGTGATCTTGATATGGTTGTTGTCTTTGGCAAGTACCGTTGTGTTGTGGTTATGGAAGCTGACAATTCCAAAGTCTTCGAAGGCTTTAGGAGAGGAGACCTGTATATTGTTGATTTCTCTACAGGACCACAACCAGCCGTGTGCTTACTTGCAAAAGCTTCAGAAGGCTGGCTCTGGCATCGACGACTTGGTCATGCAGGCATGAGGAATTTGCACACGCTTGCGAAGAAGAAGCATGTCATTGGCATCGAGAATGTCAAATTCCTCAAGGATCACCTATGCGGAGCCTGTGAAGCTGGGAAGATGACCAAGGCCAAGCATCCAGCGAAGACTATCATGACCACCACTCGCCCATTTGAATTGCTTCACATGGATCTCTTTGGTCCTAATCATTATTCTGCTATCTCAAATGAAGCATCTCAATATGGCTTTGTTATTGTTGATGATTATTCTCGTTACACATGGGTACACCTTGTTACTTACAAACATGAAGTGCAGGAAGTCTTCAAACGATTTTCCTCGAGGGCTTCAACCAACTTTGGTGTGAAGATCAAGCACATCAGAAGTGACAATGGCACTGAGTTCAAGAATTCTGGTCTCGATGACTATCTTGATGAACTTGGTATTACTCATGAGTTATCTGCTCCTTACACTCCTCAGCAGAATGGCGTCGTGGAGCGCAAGAACAGGACTCTTGCTGAGATGGCTCGCACTATGCTTGATGAATACAAAACGCCTCGTTTTCTGGACTGAGGCAATTGATACTGCGTGCCACATCATCAACAGAGTATATCTTCACAAATTCTTCAAAAAGACTGCCTATGAACTCCTCACTGATAAGAAACCCAATGTAAGTTATTTCAAAGTCTTCGGTGCTAAATGTTGGATTAGAGATCCTCATCACAACTCAAAATTTGCACCGAAAGCACATGAAGTTTTTATGCTTGGTTACGGAAAGGACTCGCACACCTACAGAGTCTTCAACAACGTTCTTCACAAGGTTGTTGAAACTGTAGATGTGCGGTTCGATGAAACTAATGGCTCGCAAAGAGAGCACCTACCTACTGTGATAGATGAACCAGCACCTGAGGAAACTATCAAGTTCAAGGCTACTGAGGATGTCATTCCTACTGAAGAATCTGCTGAAGAATTCATTCCAGAACATGAAGAACGTCGAGCTAATGCACCTGAAGAAAATGGTGCTGAAGAAAACGCTGATCAAACTCTTCAACGACAACCAGCTCATCCTCGCATTGCAAAAGAAGTGCAAGTTGAAAAGATCATCAATGACATCAAAGCGCCAGGTCCTCTCACATGCTCAAAAGCTTCACATTTGTCTAACTTTTGTGGGCAGTATGCTTTTGTCTCTATTACAGAGCCCACTAAGGTAGATGAAGCATTTCTGGAGCCTGAGTGGATTCAGGCCATGCAAGAAGAATTACATCAGTTCGAGCTCAACAATGTCTGGGAACTGGTCAAACGTCCAGATCCTCGCAAGCACAATATCATCGGCACAAAGTGGATCTACCGCAACAAGCAAGATGAAAATGGCCTTGTGGTGAGGAATAAGGCACGGCTTGTAGCTCAAGGCTACACACAGGTTGAAGGAATTGATTTCGATGAAACTTTTGCACCTGTTGCTAGACTTGAGGCTATTCGCATATTACTTGCTTATGCTAACCATCATGATATCACTTTATATCAAATGGATGTGAAAAGTGCATTCCTCAATGGTAAGCTTGAGGAAGAAGTATATGTTGCTCAACCCCCAGGTTTTGAAGATCCAAAGAATCCTGACAAAGTCTTCAGACTCAACAAGGCCCTCTATGGCCTCAAGCAGGCCCCACGGGCGTGGTATGATACCTTGAAGGAATTCCTCATGAAGAAAGGCTTCAAACCCGGTTCACTCGACCCTACTCTTTTCACTAAATCTTATGATGGTGAATTGTTTGTGTGCCAAATATATGTTGATGATATTATCTTTGGCTGTACTGACCAACGTTATAGTGATGAATTTGCCTATATGATGAGTGAAGAATATCAAATGTCTATGATGGGAGAGTTGAAATTCTTCTTAGGTCTTCAAATTTGTCAACAACGCAATGGCATATTCATATCTCAGGAGAAATACCTCAAGGATGTACTGAGGAAATTCAGCATGCAAGATTGCAAAGGCGTCAAAATTCCTATGCCCACAAATGGCCATCTGTGCACTGATGAAAATGGTATTGACTTCGATCATAAGGTATACCGCTCCATGATAGGTTCCTTATTATACTTATGTGCATCTAGGCCAGATATAATGCTTAGTGTTTGCATGTGTGCCCGATTTCAAGCTACACCGAAGGAATCGCACCATAAGGCTGTGAAGCATATTCTGATATCTAGCTCACACACCAACACTTGGATTATGGTACCCCAAGGGCTCAGCTTTTGATCTCATTGGATATTCTGACTCTGACTATGCTGGTGATCGTGTGGACCGCAAGTCAACATCTGGTACATGTCATTTCCTCAGACGACCCTTGGTTTGTTGGCCCTCGAAGAAACATAACTGCGTATCATATCTACTGTTGAAGCTGAGTACATTGGCGCTGGTTCTTGCTGTGCTCAATTGCTATGGATGAAGCAAACTCTCAAGGACTACGGCGTCAACATGAAGAATGTGCCTCTCTTCTGTGACAATGAGAGTGCCATCAAGATTGCTCACAACCCAATTCAGCACTCGAAGACAAAGCACATTCAGATTCGTCATCATTTTCTTCGTGATCATGTGTTGAAGGGCGACATTTCTATTGAGCATGTGAAGACTGAAGAACATCTAGCCGATATCTTCACAAAGCTCTTGGATGAGAAGATATTTAGCAAGTTGCGGTGTGAGCTAAATATCCTAGAATCTTCAAATGTTCTTTGAAAAGGACACTCATCCTATCACTTATGCAAAATTGATGACTTAGATGTGCAACACATGAAGAAACGTTTTTCTTCAATCAATAAAGAATAACACTCTTAGTGTGAAGAAATTAACGAAGAATTTGATTCTCAGAACCCTATGATAATTGTATGCGGTGTCTGAAATCATCATTCTTATACGGTGGGTCACGCCACCACCAAAAGTTGAAATTCCACAATTGATCATATTCTTCAACTTTGCGTTGTCTTCACTGTTTCCGTCGTTTTTCTTCATTGGCTACACACACACACACACACACACACACACATATATATATATATGTAAGTGCATCTAGTGCCCCTTAGTGATTTTGGTGTATTGAAGACTTATTGGTTAAGGGACTAATGCGTGCGTGACTGTACACAGGTCTATAAGTCTATGAGGAGTTTGATATTTATAGGAAAAGTCGACCCCTAAAAATGAATATCTTCGACTGAAGATTTTGGCATTCCTGAAGACTTTCATGAAGACTTTGAAAGTGAAGAAATTGGTGTGTCCGTGAAGACTTGATATTCATGCGAGGAATATGAAGCTTGAAGACTTTTGTTTTCATAGTTTTGTTTTTCTCTCTCTTGAGTCATAGGAAACACCGTACTGTTAAAGGGGGTCGAGGAAATACTAAGGAAAAATTTCCATGTGATGCTCAACTCAAAATCCTACACCTACCAATCCCTTCGAGTGAAGCCATTGGAAATCTCATACAGTTCAGTCAATTTCTTCAGTGACAGAGACGAAGTTCTTCTGGTCTCTGAGGAATTTGTCCTGACTGAGGAGTTAGGAATTCGCCAGTGCGGATTGCCTACACAAGGAACATGATAGCCCTGAGGATTTTGCTACTCAAAATTCCGACCGTTGTTGTGCTATGCGCCAGCTGTTCCAAAATATCTATCCACCTAACGGTCATATCATTGAAGGGCATTTATGTCTTATCATGTCGGACTGCTCCCTAGGCTATAAATAACCGCCCCCTACAACCACTAGCTGAGAGGCTGATCCGAGAGAAACCGACAATTGTCATTTGAGAGCAACCCATCCTCTGAGGACTTTGAGCGAAAATCATCAAGTGAGGAAAAACCAAAAACCCAAAACCCAAACACCTACAAACCCCAAGTGATTGACCATCACTGAAGAGATTGATCCTGAGTGGATCCGACGCTTGTTACCTTTAAAGACTGTGCTTCTTCCAGACGGTTAGGCGTCATGGTCTAGAGCATCCAAGAGGAATTGTGGATCGCCGAGTGACCAAGTTTGTGAAGGTTTGGAAGTCGCCTGAAGACTTACCACGAGTGATTGGGCGAGGTCTGTGTGACCTTAGCTCAAGGAGAATACAGTGAGGACTGGGTGTCCTAGCTGCGTGTTCAGGACTGGGTGTCCGGGACTGTGTGTCCTCGAGTTTAAATACTCAGCCGCTCCAACCAGACGTACAACTGAGACAGCAGTTGGAACTGGTCTACCAAATCATTGTCTTCACCAAGCTTACTGGTTCCATTTCCTCAACTCTTTCATTTCCTCATAACTGTGTTGTGTGCTTGTTCATATCGTGCTTGAAGACTTTGACTGAAGACTTTCTCAATTTCTCAGTTCAATTTCTTCAGTCTGATTGTCTTCATCCTGTGTTATCCTGTGCTTACGCTTCCTGTACTCTGTGCCTGTCTTCATTTCATCATGATGACTATGCTTGTATTCTGTTATGTTTACTTTTGAGTACTCATTTCGCTGCTAGTAGTTCTTCATAAGGAATTTCCTCACCGGCAAATTCCTCAGTGAAGAATTTCATAAAAATCGCCTATTCACCCCCCCTCTAGTCGATATAACGCACTTTCAATTGGTATCAGAGCAAGGTACTCCCTTGTTCTGTGTGATTTTGGTTTAACCGCCTGGAGTTTTAGTTATGTCGACTGCATGTATGATCAAGGTCTCTGCTGGGTGTCCTACCTTCGATGGGACGGACTACCCCTACTAGAAGAATAAGATGCGAATGCATCTTGAAGCAATTGATAACGATCTCTGGTATGTTGTGGAAAATGGTGTTCCCTCAGTCACACCTTCTCTGAATGCTGCCGATGTGAAGAGATTCAAGCAACTCGACTCTCAAGCGAAGAATATCATATGTGGCCATCTGAGCAAAGGACAGTATGGCAGAGTGAGTGCTTTGGAAACAGCGAAGCTTATCTGGGACAGGTTGTCCAAAGTGAATGAAGGAGTCTCAACTCAGCGTGACTCTCGAGTTGATGTTCTTCGCAATCTCTTCAACCGCTTCAAAAGATTATACAATGAAAATGTTCAACAAACCTTCGATCGCCTCACTGACATCTCAAATGAGCTTCAAGCACTTGGTGCCACTGACATCACCGACCATGAGGTGGTGAAGAAATTGCTGAGATCGCTTGATTCCTCATTTGACACTCTGGCATTGATGATACAAGAGTGTGCTGATTACAAGTAACTTGATCTCGCTGATATTCTTGAGAGGCTAAATACTCATGAGTTCCAACTTGCTGAAAAAGAGACCTTTATGGTTCGAGCTATGGCAGATCACGCGCACTGAAGGACAAGGCAGTATCTGAGTCCGAAGATGAAGACTCTGATAGCAGCCTTGGTGATCCTGAAGAACTAAGACATGATCTGGCTCTGCTCGTGAAGAAGTTCCAAAAGTTCTTAAGACGTGATCGCCTTGGAAGACCCTCAAGGAGCAATGATTCCTCATCCAATGACTA